>NC_142376.1:14685000-14985000 GCF_059441005.1 Hippichthys cyanospilos | reverse complement strand
ATTTCACACCCTTTACTTATGCACGTCCAATGGTGACTACTTTCTGGACTTTAGTCCTCACAGGTTTTCCAGTCTTCATTAATGTGTATATATATATATATATATATATATATATATATATATATATATATATATATATATATATATATATATATATATATATATTTATTTCTATATTTTTTTGTGAGGAGGCTGTCAGATCATTTACAAGTGGAACCAATGATTATTAGTAATATTTTCTTTAAAGAAAAGCTTTCTTGTAAAGAATGGACTAGGTATATGGTGGATAGTTGATATATGGCATACAAAGGCTTATTCCAAGTAGTAATTAGTTTTTGAACTATCAGAAACATGCTTCCTTTTGAATGTGCGTATTCTGTGAAGTTCATGTGTTTGATTACAACTACAACAATTGAGGGGTACAACACACATACATTCAGTATTTCTGGGTTAAATGAATTGTAGTTGTTGGGGTACATGGACAAATTTAACATATTTAGGTATTTGAACCTCCCCTTTCCAGGAAAAAGAAAAAAAAATCTTTTGAAACAACTAAGCACTCTTCATTGCCAAATTCATCATATATCTTATCTTGGTATTAATCTGAGCACAACATAAAAGCAACAGAAACCCTTTAAAGGGTCTTATCTTTTTTTTGTTTTTTTTTTTTGGGGGGGGGGGGGGGGGGGTTAATGAAAGATATGCATGGGAAAAGACAAGAACCACCTAATCCATCACCAAAAAATCCACAGTCCTCAGCCTGAACCTGTCGGTAAACTGTAAATGACCCCAGAAGGATGACAGTGGGTAAGTTGAGAACAATATTGCTGCTGTGTTTACCTGCTTGTCTTTCTCAGCCGAGTCAAGCTGTGAGTTGCCACCGGCAGCCTGCCTGACAAAGGCCCTGCAGGGTGAGTGGGGTGGAGCTTGTGTGCTGGGGCTGAGCGACGGATGCCCTATCCATCACGGCGGGCCTTGCTATTGGGCTTCGGGGCCGACAAGTGCTGGTGAGGGAAAGCTGGTCAGTGAGGAGTCAGCAACTCTTTGACTACTCCAGATCCATCATCCAGATGAGAGCAGCACTGAATCTTTCTATGTGTTGACAGCTAGCAGAATGGCTTCTTCCACTATGGGCAAAGAACAATGTGCTGACCAGGAGAAAAAAAAAGTTCTAAGAGAAATGGATAGGAGTTTATAATTGAGATGATTTGGTGGTATCAACATTTCCTCTATTAGAGTTCTGAAGTAGGGAATCACATTGTCATGAGAAACGGGGAAAAAAAAAAGAGCTCATATGAGATGAAGTTGTGAACTTAATTAGAAGATAACGAGGGTGTTAATTCTTTTAAACAGCAGTGCATATTAACTCACACATAGAAAATATATCAACATCACCAAGCAGAAGATAACAAAAACATACTATTTATGGTAGAGAGCCAGAGGACTGGAAAGTTTGCTGGGAAAAAACCTCTACTGGGGCCAAAGAATGAGCCATGGGGAAAATCAGCAGTATACTGCAAGTATACACTGACCATAGCTCAGTCATAAATTACTACTTACAAAATAAAAACAAAACAATCTTCATTTGGAGTAGAGTCACAGCGTTATGTGACTCTTTTACGTCAACAGACATATAGTAGAGACATGTTCAAATTCATTTCTACACATTGGGGAAATAAATACATAAATAAAAGAAACTTCAGCCTTCAGTCTCTTTTTATTCCTAAGATATCTTGTGTTATTATTAATATCAGAGTCCAGTTAATGATATTGAGCGTTAAAGACGAGAGCATGTAAGTTAATTTCCGTGTTACCATATCAAAGGAGTTTCCTGTCCACTGAAAGTTATTCTGGGAGCTAGATATCTCTGAGGGGGATTAACAAGGCTTTGGGAATTACAAATGGCTGCAGGGCCAACAACAGGCCAACATACAGTACTTATCAAGTCAGCTTTGTCGTCTAATGCCTCGGTGATAGTGAAAAGTAAGCTGTCATCAAAAATCCAAATTATAAGGTGCCCCTGCCCTTTGTGAGGTATTATGCTTAAATAAAACCGGGAACATCCAATTTTTCCCCTTGGTTTTGTTTTTTGGCTTTGTTTCTGTATATAATGATTTCCTTACCAAAACACAGGAATTTGCTAGTTGCTGTACACAGCTCACACTACAACTGAAGTTTGAGACCAGTTTTGACAACGAAATGGGTGCTTGGATTAGGCATCAACGGAGCAATGGAGAAAATGTCAAAACAAAAAATTCAAAGTCCCAAAAAATACATGTGCATGGAATAATCTCTTAATATTAGGGAATTTTGTATCAAAGATAAGAAATGTAGGGCAAATACGTGCAGCGGTAGTGTGCTTATCTCCTAACTGAAAGGTTGTGGTATTGACTGGGACCAAGTTAAAGTGTCCTTGAGCAAAAAACTGAACCCTAATTTGCTCCCAGTGGACCTAGCAGTGCCTTGTATGACAACAGCCCCCATCAGTGTATGAATGGGTGCTTTACTGCTTTGTAAAGCACTTTGAGCAGTGTGGTGTAAAGAAAGTGCTATAGCTGGGTGAAATGAGTCCTCAAGTAGAGTGCACTGATTAAAAAAAAAAAAACATACCTGCTTATTAATGTACACACCGAGAAAAAAAAAAGGCAAGCCAAATGCAGCAACAATTGTTAAAGTGTACCTCCGGAGATTGAAGGGAAAAATACACAAGGTTCATCAGGAAAAAAAGAAATGCATCCAATCTTATTTTGGTTACGCTGGCTTTGTTATAGCAAGCTTATAAAAGCCTACAGAAACCTTCTGTCTGAGACACTCTTAAAAATAACTAGGGTGAGTTTGGGTGAAATGTTTTGACGAATGAAGACAACAATTGAAAAAACAGACTTTACAATATTGTTTCCTTTACCCATCAAGACGTGGATTTGAGATCACCAGAGGTACACTTCCAAACACCAACTTCAGATGTAAAACTTAGTTTACCAAATAATATATGGACACGAATGCCGCCGCGTGTTTTGTTTTTGAAGTTGTTCTCAGTAGCGTCTCACAGCATAACAGCTTGACGACAGTAGACTTTGTACTGGACTGTTACTCCCTATAGCAGGTGTGTCAAAGTCAAATGGAGAGGGGGCCAAATGTAAATATGAACTACAAACTGAGGGCCGAACCGTTCGAATGTTCATAAAAATAAAAATAAAAAGACCACAGAGTCTGGTGAAGCTATTTCAACCTATAAAAACATAATACTGTATATTACTATATGATTGAATCAGATAAATAAATCAATATTTCTTCGTGGCTCTGTCAGTAATGTTTATTTTTCAACAGGCACAAAACACAAATCTCATTTATAGCAAAATTCCCGTAAGATGCGCAATATATGAATGAGGCGGTATAATTCAAGGTGCCATCAGTATTTTTCTTAAAATAATATCAGCAATTCTCTATCAGTCAAATGTGAGTGAAATCTTTTTCAAACATAATACCCCCAAAATATGATGATTTATTCATATCTAGGGTTATTAGACTTTTACATTAGGGTGTTACATTTTTCACAGTGCTACTCAAACACTATCCATGTAACCTTTCTGGCAGAATCACCCTTGGCCTTCACCTTCCATACATAATCCGTGTTTCCCCCAGTTGTGATACATTGTCTACGCTACGCGACTATGTATTTATGGAAAAATGAACTCAAACTTCATTGCGGGGAAAAGGAAAAACAAATGCTTCGAGCGGATTGACGTCACATTGGCGCTGCAGTCACTGACCGCTGACAATGCGGGAAATCTGAAATACACATAATGCGCAACAAATATAGAATTTACGGTTATGACCACAAGAAAATATGAAGAGTTCAGAAACAATAAGATTTAGTTTGGTAATCGGTAATATAAAAAATAACAGATTTTGACCCCAAAATTAAGGGTGTATCGTAAACACAGGAGTGTCTTATAGGAGGGGGGTTACGGTATGTGTTGCATATCACATAAACTTGTGTATGAAATGTGCTATAAAGCCGCCTTGTGTTCACGCATGGTCATGAGAAAAAACCCCATCATATTAGTCATTGATTTGGATTTCATACACTTGAGTATGTATGAAAGTTGCTATAAAGCTGCCCTGTGTTGTGTTCAAGCATGGTCATGGGAGAAAATAAAAAAAAAAAAAAAACAACAACAAAAAAAACCCGCAAAACCTCATATCAGTCTACGATTCAGATTTAATACTTGAGCACCGTAGAAAAGAGTTATCTAGCCTTGTGGGAAAAATGGAAAATTGAACAGTACAGGATTACTTTGATATTCCCATCTGCTCTCATTCTCCTTTTTTGTGCGCGTGTGTAACTACATGAATTATTTACAGTAGATTTGGGGAGTTGAATTGTGACATGTTTTTGTCTGTTTGGAAGATTTATTTTTGTCGTAGTGTGCCATGTACAAGCTTCATCTCCACTCGCAATAACACAAGCTCTCCACCAACCCCCACGGTTGTCCCATGTCAGCCTCCTCATCCCCGCCCATTCTCTGCACTTACAAATGAAAATACACTTCTGCTGCCATCATTTTACAATGACAGAGCAAAAGGTAATCCCTGTTCATGAATTCTAGATCACCTTGTGCCACCTGCATAACAATGATTCATTCTTCATTGTCCCTCCCTTTCTCTCTTTTTATTTTTCGGATGAGTTGTATGGCTGCAGGCTTCCATATCTGCCGCTTGTCATGGTGGAGTAATACTTTTCTGACCGTATTCTCTGCGGTGTATTTTCCACTTCAATAAGAGGAGCTAATAACGTAGTACTCTACATCTACCAGTAGATATCATATCTTAAGATGTGATACAAACTTTACCCACTATGTGAACTGATCCCAAGTCTTAAGTTTTAAAAATGTTTTATGTCATATGTTCTGTAAAGTGGCACATTTCCGCTGATGTCCTTGGCCAAGTCAGTGTTAAGGCAGCAAAAGTCCACTTTCAAATGGTAAAATTGAAGGTAGACACTGAGGACCGAGGGTTTCAAACAAAGGGGGGGGGGGGCAATGTATCGTAAATGGTGGAACCCCGGATTATGTATGGTAGGCGAAGGCCGAAGGTGATCGTCAGCATTTCCGCGAGTTTATGATGTCAAAATAACGCAATTAATGAATGAGTCAAATGGATTACCTTTATGTGTTCTCTAACTGGTGCATTCTTAATTGAATCAGCTGGAGACATCATAACTTTGACATGATCCTCTCCGTCTTACTAATATTCCTGTGTGAACAAGGGTGAACTCGGACCTTGGTTGAGTCCGCTGGCTTCTTTTATTGCAAATAATGTCATAACGACCCCAACTAAGCTAAATGAATTTTTAAGTTACTGTTTATAGGATGCACCCATACCTTTTGCCTTGTTTGAGAAAAAAAAGAAAGTATACCTTATGTTTGGAGAATTACAGTATTTAAAAGAAAGGTTTTTTTTTATTTTTTTACAAATATTGATTATTCCATCTCTGTCTACTTCTGAATATTGAGACTTGGCTGATGGGAGGTACAATAATGAAAACAAATGAAGCTGAGGTTCACAAATGTTGTCTCAGTAAGCTGTAGTAAAATGAGCCGTATAAACCGTATTGTTATTAGTAGTAGTAGTATTAGTAGTAGTCATATTATTATCATCACTATTATTATGCTAATGTGTTGATAATGGTGTTGTTATTATTATTATTATTAGTAGTAGTAGTAGTAGTAGTAGTAGTAGTATTTGCAAACAAAATCTGAGATTTACTATATAGTCTGTTTACATGAGATGAGGTACCATTTGTGTTCACATTTCCACAGTTAAATGTTAAAACAACACTGCCGGCAATGACCCCCAATGAGTTACTGGGCCTCCCTTTTAGTATAGCCTAATCATATTAAACTTCATGCATACTTTTATCTATGGTAAGTGATACCAGATTTTGTAGAGGTACGATAAAAAAGATGAAATAAAATTATGATTTTAATTAAATGCAAATTACAGTCACACATACTGCATAATGTATGTATACATACACATACTGTATTGTACACTCTCATCTGATTGCCATGATGGTATAAAGGACATGCTTTTAAACTTGGCCTAATATTTGGCAGCTCCACCACAATCGGCAAGAATTCATTCTCTACTCTGTTTTCATACAACCGGCGCATAATACTCCTTAAAATAAAAGCCCTCACTGGCAAGCTAAAAACTAGAAGGACATTATCGCCTCAAGCAAAATGCCCACACGCTGCTTCAACTTTTCTAAAGCAAAGACTGATCAATTCACCCAATGCCAGCCATGACGTTTGTATTTTAGGAGAGAAAATGTTCAATTTGACCAGTAGTAACACGCCAGTCGCCTGACGTGACAAAATGTGACATGCGTTAGTTATGTTTCAAGATATTTTGATGTTGTTTTTTGCTTGTGTTTTTTGTTTTTGTTGATGTATTTTTCTTTATTTTTTTTAAGTTACTGAATTTTCACTTTATGTTCTTGAATGTTCTCAAGAGATCAGTGATATTTATTACCTATGCGTCACCGTCAATTTTGGGCATAGGAAAGCCTGTCAAACCACGATTAAAATGCTTTATTTCATATATGTTGCATAAACATTTTTGTTGCGCGTGGTAAATAAACAAGTTATTCATAAGGACATATTGCCCTCTATTTTGAGAGGATTTATTAGTGATTGTGACCCTAAAATGATGATAGTTTAAAGTATATCTAAATAATTATTGTAGGCTCTGCTCTGACACTATATCTCTCATTGTTTAATCCATTTGAAAACATACATATCAAAACATCATTTTGAAAACATTCAAAAACCTTCTCCGTTTTCCCCTAAGGTAAATATCACTACCAAATTCATCCTTTTAATGAATTTCAAAAATTCTAGAGACATTCGTGTAAACAATTCAATATTTAAATTGTGGATCACTCCATTATACACATTTTAAATTCATAAAAATACCTTATTAGACTGCTGCTTCCTCTTTGTAATTTTTCACATTTGAATACATAGGACAAGTCTGTTAATTTACAGTGCAAGCAGCATCTGGCAATAATACACTGTATCAATGTTAACATCACAGGACCCCAATATATCACTACAGCATTATAATCTTCACCTCAAAATGCCCAAAGTGTTCTTATCTACTTCTCATTGATATATGTATTTCCTTCAGAACATTATAAAGAAAAAATGTACCTTTAACTTTGTTATGATAGTTTTGACATGTTTAGTTGCTGCTCACTTGTTAAAACATTGGCCTCAAGAAATAAAATGAGTTTTGTCTGTGTTTTATTTGAATTTCTTTTATTTCAAAAGCAAAACATGCATTTCACTGGTTAATGATCCAAGCAGCATGCATTATTATTCAGGTGAGACTGGTACCACATCCTTCTACGTGTTGGCTGGCAACGCAATACGCAACCAATTATGAGGCTTTAATTATTGCAAGCAGGACTGAAGTATTTGTGAGCTTTGTCAGCAACTTGAGTCATAGAAAATGAATCAATCCATTTTTTGTTGAGTAAACCAAGGCATTATATTTATTTATTTTATTTAATTTGATCTAAATACTCTTTTTCTCAAATCAAAAGCGTACCTCAGGGTAAACCTGGAAATAAATGAGTCGGCCAGTTCCATTGAGCTGCAACCATGATATGTCGATTCTTCCTGTCGCAGAAACATTGTTTGCTGGTAAACATGTTTTCCCCTAATCACAGCTGCTGCAGGCAATGCTTTACTTTCTCCTTTTGTACCAAGGTGACCCAACTCAAACCACTTCATAATGGGACATGAAAGAGAATGCTGCCTGGAATAAAATGGCCTGTCACCTTTTGTCAGTGCAAGAAAATAATGACTGCTATATTGCAAATAAATCGGGCATTACTGCTATCAATACATGTGGATTAATCAATATACTTTCCCACAATGCATGTGTCTTATTGCTGACTTGCAACTTGCCTCTAAACAAATGAGCCAGGAGATGCAAATTGTTTTTCAATGTGGTGATTAGGAGTTGAGTACATGTCATAAAACTTGACAACATAATTGATCAGAGCAAGAGGAATAATGAAGGCCTTACACAGTTGGAGCAAGGATATAAAGGCAATTTTGAAAAAAAAAAAAAAAAATCAATTTCAATTTTACTTCATTGTCTCCTTTTTCCTTATTGTCAGTGCAGCCACGATGCCTTTCTCAGAGTTCACAACTTCACTTTTTTTGTTTTGCTTTTTAACTTCACAACAACCGACAACCGGCATGGCAAAGGTAATGTCCTTCTTGAACTGCATCAACAGCTCGAATCCATTCAGGTATGTCATGCGTATATGGTCCACGCAAAAAATAAAAAGGGAAAAAAAAACATTTACACCCATACACTTGTATACAATTTTTGGGCTTGATATTGTATTATTGTAGTATAGAGAATACACTTTGTGTTGGTAGGCAAGTAGACACATCCTCTGGATTTCATTTAAGTGATATAGGCCCCCAGATCCCAAGGCTGAGCATTTGAAGTCACTAAATGAGGAATGTCATTAAGTGGGTCTCATCACCAAAGGATGTTATTGGTTTACCCACATTTACACAAGCTATTAGGGAAACACACACACACACACACACACACACACACACACACACACACACACACAGTGTCATATTCTGCAAACTTTACTACAGCCAAAACGATGTATGTGGACTGATAGTAATGAAACTGTCTTTTTCGCAGGTCCAATCAAAACCTCATCAATCAGTTTGAAGAAGCATTACAAACTCTGTAGGTCTAAGTGAAATGAACATATCTGAGTATCTTCTACACAAGTAATCAAAAAAAATAACAGAAATGAGATCGCCACTAAGGAAAGTACATGGAGGGAACAGGAACAACTAACACAAAGAAGTGTGGGAATAAGAAAACCTAACACAAAGTGTGTGTCATGATATTTTCAGTTTTAAAGAGACTTGTCTGAGGTCCACAGATTTTCATTTTTTTACGTATTACTTTTTCAACCCCAAAATCCCCCAAATGACACCATTATGATTACATAATGATGACAGGAAGAATATATCATTGTGAGAAAATTGAAAAAGAAAATAAAAAACTGCATTTCCAGCACTAGATTAAAGAACGTGAATTTGAGTTGAGAAACTGGAGGATGGGGTGGCAGGTGGTAACTGCCTGGTGAGAGATAAGGTCAGTGGTAGGAAAATACACACTTGATCTCTGGAGACAGTAACAGAAGTGTTCACAACATCCTACAATCTCAAATAAACACCTCTCTGGGGGAACGGGGAACAGGGAATCCCCCCTCCAACCACCAACCTTACTCCATTCTACGTGCCTCCACCCAGTTATTATTCACTGCTCATTATCACTGCTCTGATTAATTTGAGCAATTGTGGAGTCCCCTGGCATTAAAGGGAGAAAGGGAATGGTTTGTTTTTAAGTATAAACAGTGAAAGTGCTGTTTAGAATACAAAAGAGGAGTGAATGCAATGGCTATTATTTCAGCAAGTAATTTTTGATATTTTCAGATAAATGTTGAACAAAAAGTAAAACAGAAAGAAACATATTTGTGTTCAAGAACTGGTCAAGAAAAATAGTTACATAGAACAGAAAGAGGAACATAACTTGAGATGGGCCGGATCGATTAATCAGCTGGATGATAAAATTGGCCGATTATGGCTCTTCAAACAATGACCAAAATTAATCGACCAAATGGCCAATATTTGCTGATTATTTTAATGATTTATTTTTTAATTTTATTTTTTTACATACTGTATGTACCTTAACCATTTGCAAAAGTTGTTGACATGTATCACTGACATCATTCATTTCGCATAAATCCATACCATAATCTGGTATCCTTAAATATATATCATGAAATGTGTTTATAAACTCATTTGGTAGACATGTCATCCAAAAGAAGCACATCTTAATTTTTATGAGCAATAAAGAGAGCAATACAAGGAAGTTGTACAAAAAATCAACTTGGATGTCACTACTTTACAACTTTAGGTCACACTTTGCTAAAAACAAACAAACAAACAACAATCATAAAATACTAGTTATTTAAATTAAAAGTTAGGACTCAAGTCCTCGTAACCATCATCATCTTAGCATATCAGTTCCACGTAGAATAAGGAGCCTTTTCCAAACTATTTTATATGATGCAGTGTACACATGTGTGCTAGCTAATGTGTGTAAAGTGTTCTGCATGTTTATATTTATGTTCCAAAGAGAATGAGAAATTATTGTACATTTATCTTTTCAGACCTGTCAAAATGAAGCAATGCTTGGCACAATGCCAAACATGCCTCTTGTAATTACTTGGATTATTTTAATGATGTTGCCACAATGCAATCAGTGAACATTGTTTTTTTTTGTTGTTTTTTTTTGTTTGTTTTTTTTAATATCATTATATTTCCTATGACCCCAGGTTTTTCTTAGTAATAGGTACCGGGTCAGAACAGTGAAAATCTGCATAAAATTGGACACCTATTGAAATGCCTTTGGAGGAAACAAATGTGACTTTAGTGATTCAAATGTAATTAATGAACCCAACAATCATCAGTAGTCTGTGTTTTTTCTGCCAAAAGTGGCATGAGGTAACAAGGGAAAAAAAAAAAAAAAAAAAAAAATATATATATATATATATATATATATATATATATATATATATATATATATATATATATATATATATATATATATATATATGGTTATACACCCACTTTTCATGTTTAAAACCGACAACTGTTTTTTTCTTAGGGTAAAACTTTCCTCTGATGGATTGTGGGCTCCCATTTGTGATGCCATTTGGCTGTACTGCCAAATTCTCTGATATGCCTTTGGAGACAGATTTCTGGTTGAGAAATGAACTTTGATGGGCAACAAATGTGATGGGTCCTGCAGTCAGCATGCCAACTGCACCCTATTCAAAAAACGTGACATGTGGTGTGGTGCTGTGTGATAACAAAACCAGCATTTAAAAATGCCACATCTGTAGGGTGGAAAAAGGCAAACGATCAAGGGTCACTAAATAGGCCCTTAGGGTGCATAGAGAAGGTTAGAGTTCAACTCATGAAAATTTGAAGGAAAAACAGTTGCATTAAAAAAAAAAAAAAAAACTGTATCAAAGGAATCTCCCAAAGTAAAGCACATTTGTTTTATAATACTTGTCACATATTTTGTTGGTATGAAAAGTGGCATGCAAAAATAAAAAGAGCAAACAGAATAAAGTGAACTAAAAGGTCGAGAGGAATGGCATCTAAAGCAAAACTAAAGTATAATTTTTCTTCCAACCTCTGAAAGTCTCATCTTTTCCTCAGCGTCTGTCTCATGACTTGACATCAAAAGGAACAAGAACACATTTGGATTATTCTTAAAGGCATTTCAACTGTGTTGAAAAAAAAAAGGGGGGGGGGGGAGTGAAGTCACCTTCAAAGAAATGCCCCAGTGACAAGGAATTAGAAAGCTAAAATAGTTTCTCAGGGAGGAGGCAGCGATTCTATTATTCTTTAAAATGCAACGCAATGGCTTTTATGAGAGTGTGGAAAAGCCATTTGAGCAGCAGGTCAGAGGAGTGAGAGGCTTGGCCCTGAGCACATTGTGTCTTATCCCTCTCCATTTCCACCTTGTCCCTGAATAATGGGCAGACCTCGCTATCGGCGCTGGAGGCTGATGGCTTCGCACGCCACGGACATCAACATAGCAATACCTCCATGGGTAATCTGCCTCTTTAACCGGCGCTATGCATTCATTCCGACAACGCTCAAAAGCAAGACAAGCTCTCCTCCTTTGAATGCCGATCAAAACCAGGGAAATCTCAGTCTAGCCTACCTAATAGAATATTTCTAGCAATTAGCGCTGCCTATGTTGCTGATGCTATCCTGAGTCTGACAAGTAGGACTCCACTTCTATCTGATGCAAATGAAAACATTTTACTTTAATAATCAGAGAAACATGTAAACAGTGTATGAATAATAGATAAGTGATGGGAGAAATGAAGCTCACGCAGAGCTGCTTGCTTCAGTGTGAGAAGTTTTTCATTTATTTATCCCATGTATGTATTTTAAAGCCTGCATATAGTTTCATTAAAAAATAAAAATATTCCGAGAAATGTGGAAACACTGAGATAAAACATAAGGAAGAAAAACATTTGTTTTGAAAGCTATACAAAACATGTGTAACATGATTTACATGCACCTACATTTTCTAAGCAAATAGTATGTTGTCTCTGTAAGCACTGAAAAATCCAGAAAGTATTGGTTTTTAATTACATGAGTCGATTATTACGATCCAGTTATTCGACCAACATCAACAAATGAACAAATCTTTATGAAAAAAGTTCAAAATAATGAACACATCTATATGAATAATCAACGTTAGCCTGAGGAAATTTAATAGATTTACAGTGGTCCCTCACTACTTCCTACCTCCCGTACCGTGCCCTCAGTGCATTGCATTTTTTTTATTTATTATCATTATTTTTTTTTACACCAATGAGGGCAAGAGTTGCTCCCGCCCTCACTGGTCGATCAATCGCGTGTCTTGTAGGAGTGCCAAAATCGCTCATGATACACATAATGTTAGGTACACACGAAGGAAGACCAGGAAAGAGGAGCATTGTACTAGAGTGCTGTAAATCTCTTACCTAAATTTATTTTGTAATAAATTGGAATTTCAAGTGTAAACTCTGATTGTTAATATGTTTGGTCAGCGACAGGCTTCACTCTAATTAGACTTCCAGGCGCCGCTAATATAATCGCGGCTATCCATGAGATGACAACCAAAGGGATGGGAAGGGATAACAGAACAGTTATTGTTTGAGGTTTAATAATTTTATATTGAAGTAAATATGTGCATTTGTTGTAAAATTGGTCTTATATATGTAAAGAATATATACTTTGCAGTTACCCGCATACACAATCAGGAAAATTCCA
Source organism: Hippichthys cyanospilos (assembly GCF_059441005.1). Taxonomy (NCBI): domain Eukaryota; kingdom Metazoa; phylum Chordata; class Actinopteri; order Syngnathiformes; family Syngnathidae; genus Hippichthys; species Hippichthys cyanospilos. The sequence goes on along the minus strand of NC_142376.1, from coordinate 14,972,038 downwards.
TGGAGGGGGGGTTGCGGTCCCCAAAAAATGTGTATTATAGACCCTGTAAATATTAAGAATGTGTGAATCATTTCTGATCCAAAAAAAAAAAAAAACATCTTTAATAAAAGTTCTCAAAAACATACAGATGAATTAGGTGAAATAATAAATAAGTGAAAATTAAATTGTTATTAGAATGAAGGCACATCGTAGAAACCGAAGCTTAAATAGCTTCCTACAAGAAATGCTCAGGGGCTCAAGAGGTGATCCCTGATGCAGTCCCACCTCCACTCTTCTGTCACACCAACAGCATACCTAACCACTATCTTACTGTCCTCGAACATGTTATGTCACTGGTCCAACACTTCCAGACATCTGCATACAATACTACAGATCCTCCCTGGGTGCCCTGTCTTTAGCTTTTTCCGGCTCTACAAAGACACAATACTGGTAAACTTGACCTTCTCTGTATATTCCTATCAACATGCTCAAAGCAAATACCCCACCTGTAGTGTTTTTTTTGGGCCGCTTCGAATGCTTACTTCTGTCCTTAGTCGAGCTTCAAATGCTCTTTCCTATAACTTCATTGTATGGCTCATCAACTTTATTCCTCTGTAATTACCAACTCTGCACATCTCCCTTGTTTTTAAAAAAAGAGCACCAGCCCGCATTTTTTTCATTCGTCAGGCGCCTTCTCACTATATAAGATTGTGTTAAACAATCCAGTTTAACACTCCACTCTACTGCTACATCTCCAAGACACTCCAAGACAAACCAAGAATATCCTCAGGGCCGAGTGCCTTTCCCATGTTCATGCTCTTCAATGTCCTCCTCACTTCATCCTTACTAATATTTGCTACTTCTGTTTCCACCATGTCACCATTTGCTCTTTGTTCTCTGTCATCATCTTCATTAATCAACTCTTCAAAGTACTCTTTCCAGCTTCGCTTCTCACAACTAGCATCAGTCAGTACGTTTCCATTTCTATCCTTGATCACCCTGACCGCTTGCATGTCATTCCCATCACTGTCTCGTGGCAATGCAGATCCTGTCTCAACACCTTTCTAAAGGTTATACAACACTCTTTCTTTTGTCTGCTTCCACCTTGTTGTCTGCTATTCTGTCTTTGCCTTTTGCATCATTCTTCACCCCCTACCACTACTTTGCAGTCACTGATCTCCTCAAGATTGTATTGTCTATATAGCATTTAGTCTACCTGTGTACTCCTAGCTCAAATCTTATTGGTCAACCAATAACCTGCATCTTCTGGAAGAAAGTATTCATTACAGTACTTTGATAAAATTTACATTATATAATTTAACTGTACTATGATATGATTACTATTATCCAGCCATCCATCCATCTTAAATAGACACTTATCTTCACTTGTGTCAATGATTTGACACTAACAGTTCTTAAGATATATAACATCATTTTACCTGTTCTGTCTATTTGAGAACAGATTCAGAATCAGTTTGACACCCTTGGTATATTGTATCACATAGATTATTGGTGGTACTTAGAAAAGCCCTAGTAGAACCTTCCTAATTCTGAACATTTTTAGTGTGTGAATGAGAAGCATAAGACTACTAGGGTATATCAGTAACTTTTTGAATCAAGTCTGGCAGTCAAAAAGACACAATGGAAATGTTGTTGTTTTGTTTTTTTTTCCCATCTTGGAAAACCTTTTAATATTGTTTACCCGCTATTGAATGTTCCTTGGGCTCATCAGAACAAGAACGGTGACCTAGGGAAAATAATTAAAAACAGAAAAACAAACAAATAAATGAATAGATAAATACACACAAATATCTAGAGCCGCTTGTCCTCACACGGGTCGCAGGCTTGCTGCCACCTATCTAAGCTGGCTTCGGCCATAATTATTAAATTGTCTCTGCTGCCTCACAGGCCACCACTTGCCAGACCTTGTATCTTCATTCAGCACTGATTCAAGGTTGATATATTAACGGAGCAAGAACAACAAGTTAAAAAAGAAACAAAAACAAAAAAAAAACACAAAACAACGGGAGACACAAACTTTCGGTGTGAATTACGTGTGAACATAGGGTATTACTTTAGACAGATTCCTATTTGACTTGAAAATGTTGAATTCTTGATTTAACTTTGCTCACATTGTACATCTCAGTCGGAGTCATCAGGTTTGCAGCACGAGTAAATGGCTGAAGACGGGATAAAGAACACGGAGCTCCCGTTCTCTCTGACTTTGAATCCTTCCAAAGCCGCGGTATCACTTGAGAGCTGGGAACTCGGCTTCAGGAGCCATAGCGAGTATAGCGCGGCAGAATAAGTGTCACCTTGCAGGATGAGAATTCTTTTCATCAAGTCTCCCCATCTTACCATGACCCTGCCATCTGGGAAACAGATGATACTAATGAGGGACAGCTCCTTGTTCCCACTACCAAGTGTGCACACTGTTTCCATTGTATTACACTGTCCCTGCTGGCCTTCGAGTCAAAGACACCGCTCATTACGCAAACAAAAACAAACACTGACAGCCATGGACATAGTGGCACAAGCTGACACGGGGGTCACAATAAAGTCATTAAATGTTTATTTATGAAGAAAAAAAGTGTGAAAAAGTTTTGGCTTTTAACGAGTCATAATTTATCGCACAATGAGTGGTTGACCTTTCAGCTTCGACGCTGTACGGGAATAACGGGGAAAAAAAAAAGACAGTGATGGTAATACTTGGTGGGGGTTTGGGTGCGGGGAGAGTGGGTGGGGAGGCATTGCTTTGCAATGCAAGATTTGAAAGGGAGCAACCTCCATAAGACACGGGGTCAGACAGGGTTAATTAGTCTGCAGAAACCCCTCAAATTTCTGCCCAAGGATATTAATGAAGTGATCCAAAGGAAAGCAGCTGCTCACCTATCATCGCAACCCCTTTCTTTTCTTAGCCCAGCATCTAGCCGCAACCCTGTACCCCCCCACCGCAGCCTAACTCCACTGGACAGGACAGGGAAACACTGTGCCATGGAAGAACCCGAGATGACTCCCCCCCCCGAGAGCATGACGGCACCCGAATTGATGGCCGCAGATTGGGAGGTGGAGCTTGCAAAAAATGGTGGGGTGTACAACTGTCCCTGTGTTGCTATGCCAAAAGACACTTTCTTCTGTGTCCTATAGTGAACACAAAGATTTGAAAATGTCAATTGCCCTTTTTTTTAAATATATATATTCTACTACATATGAGCTTACTTTAAATTTTTAAATTTAAAAACATTTACCACATTCACTGCCAGCCATTTTAGAGAACTTTTCAACACCCAGAAGATATCATTTAAATACACACAGCATGTATTTACATACAAACATCATTAAAAAGAAAGTAGGTTTATAAAATTATGTGGATTCTCCAACTGTGATCTTATATCGATGGTAGGAAGATTACATCTTGCACAAGGATGCACTAATATTTGTTGTGCTTTTTTGAAAATATATCCTACTTGGCGTTTTGTTTTGGTGTTTGTTTCCATGATAAACATTTAAAATAGAGCAGAATCGGATACTTCATCACCCATCTCAACTGAAAAAGTGTTTGTTTTTTCTGGTCATTATCAAATACTATTGGCAGAGGCAGTGAATGACTTAATAGGAACTTGACTAGAAATAAATATTAGAAACAAAAATAACTCCCGAATGTGACTTAAAAAAATAAAACAAAACAAAAAACAATCAGCTGCCTTGTAGGAGTGCATTTGTCTTTTCGGAGTGTATGTGAGCTGATTGGTGGCTTGCCTGGCTAGTCATTTGAGAAGAGTACTCTGTCTGCCGTCCTCAGCGGAATTTCAAGTGTAAAATCGGATGTGTTTGGTCAAGCTGCTATATATTATAATGTATTTTTTTAATTTAATTTATTTTTTAATTACATCTTATTTAAGTGGCATAAATGGCACAGCAATAATGCTGTTGGCCTTTCAAATTTTACAAACATACTTGATTATACTTGAGATACTTGATTGGTAAATGCATACATTTTACTGTCAAAGAAAAAAGAGCAAACCTTTAAGAACCCTTAACAGTTTTGCTGGTAGGAAGGTTTTGACAAACACAAAAACCTCATTGTGCTAGCCCACACTCAAAAATCCACATCAGAGTCCTCTAAGTGAATGGGATCAAGCTGAAGTGATTTTTTTTTTCCCTCAAACAGGTTTTTTTTTTCCCAACTCGACGCAGTTACACTATGTATTAGGCAACAGCAGAGGAAATCAGTGGTGAGGTAATCATTGAGGCTTATATCTCATCAGTGTTGAGCAGACACAACGCTTTATGATAATAAATCCTGAGCATGTTGAGCAGCTAACAACATACCTATCTTATTGTATTTCTAATTCTACAAGTCTTTCTTTTAGCAATGAGCAAATATTTCCTTGGCCTCTATTAACTGTTAGTCCTCTAGCAGGGTCTTCTCTGGCCAGAGCAATTACTAAGGACTCACAAGGAATCATGTGGTCTAAGCACACATACAGTAGGTCCTCCATATTGCTTCCCCAATCTAATTGTCAATGGTATGGATGTCTGGTGGTGTGTGTGTTCTTTCCGCCATCGAAACAAATGTCCTTGAATGAGGAACAGTAGGTTAAATGTCCCCTGTGTAGAATTTTCCCCTAAAGGCAGAAGCATTAAGCTTGCACAGGTTGTGGTCTTCAGAGACACGTTTATCAGAATGAAATCTCTTCCCTGTCTGGTTACACGCCGACAGCTTATTTCACACAATTCTAGTGCTGAAGACCAGTATAAAGTAGCAGTGTGAGAGCATATATAAGTAACAGTGGGTGACTTGTAATGAGGGGTCACTATAAAAAACACTGCATGAGTCACAAGCTGGATCAATGAGGCCAGGAATGCGGTAAAAATGAGAGCTTTTCACTAACTATATTCTTGAGGGCCCATGCAAGCCCAGTAGACACTAATATCTTACAGAATCTAAAGTAAATTAGCCATGGACACTTCTTTTTAAAAAATCCTTAAGTTGAGGTTTGATAGTTCTAGCATCCAGCAAAGAAACGTCGGAGGTAGCAGGAACCTCATCCTCATTACTCCTTTGTATTAGAAATGTGACCTCTTCTGTTTCATCTTAGTGAGGGGTCACACTCCTTGAATCTTTGCCACTTGACTGACCTTAACCAATTCCCTTCTTTTGAATAGCCACTGGAAAGTCAGGTTGTGGCTGCGTGCAAATGAGCCTCATTGACTTTGTTTACATGACAGTCATATTCGGGTTAAGGTCAGGTTAATGTCAATTTGGAGTGTCTATGTTTACATGCTTTAGCAAACTGTTTTATGCTGATTGTTAACTCATCTGAAACCGCAGTGAGCATATAATGTCATGATGTAAATAGGCATCATTTACAATTCTTACTTTTTCTTCTGTCAATAAAACATCATACAGTATTTTCATGTCATTCGCCGTAAATGAAAAGCACTCAATTGAGATATAGTAATCCAATGTTGGTGAAGTGCAGTTACGCTTTTTGCCCTGTCTTGTGTTAATTTCCCCCCAAATCTTCATCAAGAATTGTTGTCATATATATTCTGTTGAGAATAACACAGACACACAAAAAAACTGATTTAAATAAGTGACATTTAAATCACTTATAAGATCAGAGATAGCAACCAATGTCAGCTATCGGACAATGACAAATACAAGGTGGGAAATCAGCTTAGTAGTTGATGACACACTTGCACAGAGAGACATTCTTTTCACCTTTACACCTGATGATAGCATCACAATCAACTGTCTTCGGCAGCACTTGCTTTAGCCCTCCTTATCTACCTTGCTGTCAATACAGACAACCCTGGGCTCCACTGAGGGCACAAGGTGGTATTGACATTCAGCTCAAACCCACAGCTCTGAGTGGAGTCCAGGGTGTTTCACATGAATTATGCATGTCTTGACGCCATGGTGCAGTGCAACACTAGTGCCATCATAATTGAAACAATTGAAAAGACAATACCAGATGGGTCAATAATTAGACAGCAGGAGGAGGAAACTTGATCCGGACGCTCCCCCGCTTGCCCTGCCAGCCAAACCGCCCTGCACATAGAGGGGACCTTTACAGACACGTCTCAATCCCCTGCAGTGCACAGCTAAGTGCTGCCTGACATGTCAAATTGTGTGGTAATGTCGAAGGGTGTGTGCTTTTATTTGGCGCGATCTGCCACCCAGGAAGATAACTTCTTGCTGAAGATAACTTCTTGCTAACTTCTTGTTATGACCGTGGAAAATAAATGTCAATTTGGCTCCTTAAGCACTTCTTATTGTGATCGTATAAGCACACACACAAAAAAAAAAAAAAAAAAACAGGAACCGTGTGTCAAATATTGTTCTTGTCACAGATTACAGATCTGAGATCTTGTATCTGCAGGGCTACAAAAAACGGTGCCAGTTGACTGATCTTTACCCTCCAGCACTGCACATTCATAAATCCATCGTGACGGCTCCCAGCAGATCCATTACACTCCCTGAGTCCTGGCCAGTGCAATGACTCAAGAAGATCACCATAAAAATGTGCGCCACAAAAGCATTTGTTCACTGGCACTACCTTTAAAGCAACCCAGAGAAACAGAAGCAACATGACAGTATAAAAACCCCTCAGGCTAGCATGGGTCATAAAAATTAGGAGGACACGTCTCCATTCACTGATTTCAACAGCTGTAGACTTAGAAATCCATATTGGGCTCACTTTTAACCTGTATATTAAAAACCCATTTTAATGTGCCAAGCTTGGCGACGTCATATGACAATACTCAGGAAGGATGCGAGCTGCGTTCTTGTTACCTGAGCTGTGAGCACATTTGATGTTACTTTGAGTCGACAGCAAGTGGCAAAATCCATTTTTAAAGGTATCGAATGATGAAAAGTACTAAAGTTATCATACTATCTCCAGGAAAAAATATTAATTTGTGACTGGTTAAAATGTTTAAACACATAGTTTACTCATTCAATGAATGTTGAAATTCAAAGAAAATAAAACACTATATTTAAACCACTATGCAGTGTTTGGAAGACTGGTGTTTTGAAACAAAAAAAGTAGACCTTGAGCTGCGGCCAGTAAATGTAGACCAAAAGTAAACAATCTTGAATTCTCAAAGGACTAATAGACTTTCTTTCTATCTAATTATATCAAGTACTTTAAGGTTCTAAATCAAGAAACACACAGCTGAGAACCTTGCCATAATGGTTTTAAAATCAAGCATCTTTACCTTTAAATGGTTTCATTTTGGAATGTGTTATCCCCCCAAAAACACAAACACTCTTGTGCATTGCCCCCCTTCTCCATTTGCAAACCATGTGAGATTCAAGGAGAAGGTTAATGCTTTTTTTTTACCCAACCACAGCATGAGCTTGAATCTACAGTATTAAAAACCACAATTGCCAGTCACATATGTTCAGATTGCAAGTGAATCCTCCAAATTATTTTTTCTTTCCTTTCTATAACCTGGGAAATATTTTGGGTTGAAATGTAAAAAGATATACAAAAAAATATATATAAGAATAAAAAACTCAATTAAAAAAAGGAAAAGTATCTAAAAGCTGTCGACATTTACAATCCTAAAAGCCTAATGAGCAGAAGAAGCATTACAATTTAGTCGAAAAAACATCAAAGACAAGGCAACAACGATTTAGGCGGGCGGTAGACTTGCATAATTAGCTGTGAAAATGGCACTACAGGAGTCTGTTTTTCAGTGATGTTAATTAGTTTTGTATCCCAAGTCTTGGATGAGAAGTAAACAAAGGCACAAGATTAAAACTTTTCTTTTCTTGTGACAACAACACTGTCAAGAGGGCCATAAACTGTGCACTATTGTCCCTGAGAAGCAAGTGGCAGTGTTCTCCTCCCAGGTCTCAGTTACATTATCAAGAAGCCCGAGGCCTTGTGAGTATTCATGTTAAGTGCCTCCAGTAAATCATATAGTCTGTCTTTACAGGAGAGGAACTTCTAAAGGACATGGTAGGACGTTCAAAAACATGGTGACAGACTCCAAACAAAATATATTAAAGTCAACTCTGATTTAGTTGTGTTTGTTTTTATGTGGGAGGGTTTTTATCTGTATTTTTATATCACATCTTGTTCATTCAAGTCTCATTCTCTAAACAGCTTGGAGTTCGGTGGCGTCCACAGCCATGGCTTGACATGCGTGCCATTTATTTGAAGTCTGGACTCGGTGCAGTGAACAACTACTGTTCTGACTGCAGGTGGGAGAGAATCGCAGTCACCGAGACTTTGGTCACTGGAATACTTTGCTGGAGTTGGCTCAAGAGAGGTCTGAATACTCAGCTACTATATTGTGACAAAGTTGTATAGTGACAAAGTGGAAAAGTCGGTTGGCTGGTTTCATATTTCTAAATTAGAGTATAATAATAATAATTATAATAATTTATGGAAGAACTTTATGAAATTTGGAATAGACATGTAACTGACGTTGATGAAATAGGACTGAACATATGGGAATAAATGGTTGTAGTCTAAAATAGTTCTAAAAATATAAATATAAATGAATATGTTCATGTATAAAAGTTTGTGAGGTTAAATTGTGCCTCATATTGCGGTTTATAATATGGTGCAATTCATCTGTGACAAAATTTGGATTTTTTTGCTCAGTTTTTGCTGCTGCAGCTTATATATCGGTGTGGCTTATATGGTATTGGTATTTAAAGTACAGTCAAAGCTGGCAGGTTTTGACATCTGATACATGTCTTTATTGTTTGTGTGTTTTGCGTGTAAAAAGTGTTTATATTTTAAAGTTAGCACACAATGGACAAGAATGCAATGGTGGTCAGGGAAATGTGTTTTAACATGAGAGATCCTTATGCATAAATAATGGTTTGCCGTGAACCTCCCTAAGGAAGAATCCAGCCAAAAAACACATTGATAAGGCCCTAGTAGAGACACTCGTTTTGGATATTATAAAGTGAGTACTTAATTCTAGAATAAATACTGACAAACCAAAAAACATAATTGGACTGATGAAACTGTTGGATGGGAAGACAGGATTGCATTAGAGCTACTGCCACTTTCTACTTCAAACCTGACCTTTTAGTGGACGCTTTTCATCCGGCACCCACACACTACCATTCTGATGCATCACTGTCATTGTGGGGCTCAGCCACCTTTTCCTGACACCCACTGAACAACGTCCCCCCACAACACTACCTTTCCGCCCAATTTCAGCCTAATAACTAGGCTGCCACACAGACTGTTGCTGCCCCTGCACCCCATTACTCCAAAGACCACTCTACTCCTATTTCCATCATTTTTCGGGCTACGACCGCCTGACTACTTTCTTTCTGCTAATGTTTACCCGATCAGTCAGAATGACCCCCCACCCATCTCGTTTCCTGGTGATGAATGACCGTTGGCCGTCTCACTGACAGCTCAGCAGCTGACGCTACACAATTACAGTATCACCAGTTAGGCAAAATTACCAAATTACTCCAGGCCTCAAGAGGCCTGAAGAACTGACAGGCCTACCAACAAAAGAAACAAATAATCTGAAAAGGAGACAGACAACCTTGGACTGTGCATGTGAATAGTGAAATTAGGTTTGCACTTTTCCTTGAGAGAGCATCAGTTTCAACCGACGAGGAGTCAAGACGAGAGCGGATTAGAAGTCGGAGAAAAGCTTTATTCCCCCCCTTCATAGGGCATAGTTTTCACTAGTGGTCCCCAACCACCCGTCTGCGTCCCGGTACCGGTCCGTGGATCAACTGGTAGCAGGACGCGTGGGCCGCACCCGAAATAATGTTTTGGAACTAATTTAGTTAAACAGGTCATTTATTTATGCTTTGCTTGGCTTGATCTTTGTTTTTTGATGCCACCTCTGGCCGTTGATGAAATTACACTTTGTGTCTGTCATTTGTACTTTATTTGTAAGAATGTTGATTATAATATGCCCAAATTTAGTTTGTTTGTTGATCCAGCAAATTGTGACTGTGGATAACATGCTAGCTAATATTAGTCCTTATCTTCATCATGTTATATAGTGCTGCCCAGCATGCGTTTAGCTCATTCACATTTCCGTTTTTGCCAGATATTTTGCTTGAAATTAATCACTTTTGCAATTCAGTTTTACGAAAAAGACTGACTTAATGTAATTTGTATATATATATATATATATATATATATATATATATATATATATATATATATATATATATATATATATATATATATATTCACAGTTTGCTTTAAACTAGACTTTTCAACGACTGATGTGAATTAAACTTAACTACAGAAGAATTAGAGGCAAGCACAATCAGTCAGTTGAAGGTTAGATAGCATGTGCATGAAGTGACATTTATGATGTGAGTGTTCACACTGAGCAGTAACTTGGTTGCGCTGTGTGTGGTTTTTCAGTCATGGCCACCATGGTTGAATTAAACAAAAGATGACTTTCAATTGAGATCGACATGACACTAAAAGAACTCCATGACAGTCACAATATTGTTGTAGCAGTCATTTTTTTTGTTTGTTTGTTTTAAAAAAGTGCAGTAGTGTAAAGTAAATACGAACAATTTCTTCAAGAACATCATTGTTTATTGTCTTTACTGACATACTATCAGCAGATATATGCATTACAATGTTGTAAATCTTCTATACAATAATCAAAAGACCAGTGTATTTTATGTGCTTTAAAATCATCCTGACGTATAAGAATCACTTACTTTAGCCGGTTTTCAAACTATCATGTTTTATGTGGGTGTTCGATATCTAGTTCTTTATTATATCCTATTATTGTTCAAGCACTATAATCTGGTTTAACCAATGAGGTCGGCTCTCACAGTACTTCGAACTAAAAGTAGAAAAAATATTTTCCGAAATATATATTTGCTGAGAAAGATAATAAAAACTACAATATTATGAGATCACAGCGGATGGAAGACTGACAACAGGTGAGGTTAAAGTTGAAGCAAAATAATACTATCTTTAAGCATATATCTTGTAGACCTGAACAAAGTGTATGATGGAGTGGGTTATGCTTTCATTAAAGGTACAAAAGTTTGCCTTGCTTGTCTGTGTTTGCCTAGTGGAAGGATGGAACAGACAGTATGGTTTTCCGGAGTAAATAAGGCGGGGGAACATTACTCACACTATCAGGGAGCAAAAGTTATCACCGGCGGATGATTATTAGCACAGGTGCACTTACAGTAAACACTAGAGGGTTCCAGTTTGTGCTGAAAAGGAGTGCGAGATAAAGAAGCTGTGAACCGAGCCAGGGTGCGTCTCCCAAAGGTGTTTTGTCTGCATTCCTAAATGTTGCAATGGATCACACAAGTCAAGATTATTCAGCGTAAGAAGAAAAGTTTACTGCAATAAGCCCTCTGATATGTTTTTCCCCCATTAAGGGATGGTAATATGTTGCTCACGTATGTAACGTTTTATGTGATGCACAGCTCATTTTTAAAGCATTTGACTTTTAGGTAGAGTGTCTAAATTCAACTGTTTTCGCATCCGGAAATGTCAATCACACAAACAACCTCTAGCTCAGTCAATTTCTTAACATTATGCTGGTACATAGTTTTAAAAAGTTTAAGATCAACAATGTTCTTTTTTGAAAGCTTATGGCAAATGAAACATGTATTTTTTTCCTAATGAGGCAATCTTTTTTTAAAAAATATATTTTAAACAAAATATTGATTTTTTTTTTGTGCATCAAGCAACGTGCACTGTGTTATGTTTTATCCATATACTGTATGTCCTATAGCACCTCATCCTAGGTTTTCTTGATTGTATGGCCCATCTTTTCCCTTGCTCCTCTATAGTGCATGCCAAGAACAAATGGCACTGTATTTTCCATCTCAGTGTACGGACAGTGCACAGAATTATGAGGTGCAGTTTCAATTACTGGGTGTATCTCTATACTCAACTCAGACATATAGCACACCATATTAAAGAGTACATGTTAAAACACAAAGTCAACGAATTAAAGTCAATAGAAGCAATGATTTCAGGTTTCCCCTCATTCTACTACATAACACACTCAGATTTTTTTTTTTCTAAAACGGTTCTCCCAATGCCGCTTTTGTGAAAGCTTGGACAATAGTCATAGCAGACACTTCAGCCCAGACAGCCGTAAATTGCTTGGCACTGCCTGCCCATTTTAGTAAAAGGTGCATTTGTCGTCACGCATCCATTCCATCACGTGGAATGTCGTGTTTACCTCAATCTCAGCGCACATATGGTATGTATCACATAATGTTCTCTGATTGGTTTATCACGGTCAGTATCCACTAAGTATAACATAATGTCCTCTGATTGGCTCATCACTACCAACTTAATACTGTGCATATTCCGTCCCCATATTTGTGGGAAATTGTTTGACAGACAATCAAGCAAAATGCTTACCAAATTTGCAAAATAACATGTTAACATATTTGGGGAGAAAATCAAAGACTTTTATGTGAGCCTTTTGGTGAGGAAAATACGGGAAGCACATTTTAAAAAAATAGTCAGTGGTGGTTAATTTTCGTCAAAGAGGCAGCTCATTGACTCACCTCTGAAGTCAGCCAAACATGCTGTGCCATATTCTGAAGTGCCCTCAAAAATACAAGAATAGGACATCATTGGTAGCTGGCAGCAATGGCTGTTAATGAAAATTTGACTTTTTAAAACTATGGTAAATCCACAAACCAGTTACTGACCTATGCCAAAATGAATTAAAATAATGACTACAAATTATACAGCCAACAAAAACTGCTGTTAACGACAACTGCTGGTTGCAATCTTCATTAGTGTTATTAAGGTTGTTAGTGACATTATGGTATTAGATACAAAAGAGTCATTTGTACATTCTGTAAGAAAACAATACTGATGCCCCCTATTGGAAATAAATTGAAGTGCGTATGACATCAATGAATTCATGAGACAAGAAGCTTGTGCGGCAGCATCAAAAATACGAATAAATTGCAGAGCACAGTGTTTGTTGTTGTGCAGAGGTCTGAAAAGAGTACTGGAGGAGTGTAAAGACGTGCCAGGTCACAGCGGGGACAGAATTGGACGAGTGTGCGTGCATTGCATAGCACCCAGTGACTAATCAAATGGTTCACTACTGTGTGGGTATTGTGTTGTATATCCACATAAAACAAGTGAGTGGAAGCAACAACAAAAAAAAAAAAATTATGAAAGCCAAAAATAATTGCTTTACAAGCCAGGAGTTGAAAGAGAGAAAGCTGAGTCATTTTTCTCTGTGAAATGCTGGCAACATTCAGGACTACTGCATTTGCACTCAGAATAGGGTTGAATGCTTAAAATGTAAAAGTGGAGACAACTTTTCAAAATGCACATACATTTGGAGCAATCTTAAGGACTATTAATTAGCAAAGAGTAGAATACAGAGGGCCAAAACAACAAAATGGAACCCTCCCGCCTTGCATCCAAATATGATCCATTATTTAAAGCATACACACAGAGCTCAATGGGAAGAGGGAAAAAGTGAAGCAAAACAATAAACAGCACAATCGTTTTGAAGTGTCAGTCTAAAACTCCTCTGGGGGTTGAACAGAACCGGGTAAAATATTTTACATGGGATTGGAGTGTAACAACAATAAATGCAGTATCTAATTCAAAGCTCCTTTGGGGTATCCGATTTCTGGATATACTGTGTAAGATTGAAATGGAAGTGTGAGAGTAGTATCTGGGGTGGAAAATTGGCACAAGTGAAACTGAGCACCAAGGATCTCAGCTAAGCATATATGAAGCGGTTAAACACATTTAACAAAACAGTCGGAAATGCGCGACTGTGAGGTTCATTTGTCACACATTGTCACCATCAGACCAAAAAGCACACTGATGGAGCTTTAGGACTCATACTATCTATCTATATATATATATATATATATATATATATATATATATATATATATATATATATATATATATATATATTTTTTTTTTTTTTTGTTTGTTTTTTTTTTGAATGATGTAAAATCATGAATATTTACCGAAGCAGGCAGCATTTGACATTGTATTGTCATTTAATTCTGATATACGAACAAATGAGTAACTTGTCTAAAATTAGGGTAAATTGACAATTTCCTTGTCAATTTGATGTAGGAGATATATGTTTTTTTTGGTGTCTTTCTACTATAGTAGATGCGCAATTACTGTCATTGATTAATAATCCCTGGCCAGCCGCATAATAATCAGTTCCACATGTGGTTGGCCCTCCTAAAGGGAAGCCTCATTTGCCAGTGGGATTCACAGCCTAAACTGCTTAGTGGGATGTAAAAGGAACCAATTTCCTTGTCTTGGGAGAAAGTTAAAGATGGGGTGGATGACCGTTTTTCATTTCCTCAGACCATCACGTCTCTGAACAAGAACGACTGTGATTTCATCTCCCAGTGAGCACGAAGCAGTTACATGTGACACACTGAAAGAAGATGCTCCACAGTACCAGTTATATGCACATTCAATGTTTCATTGAAAAAAAATAAAATTAAAAAATGGAATAAAGGATAGAAAGTGGAATTTTATAGAGGAGTTTCTAAACAAGTGTATGCTTCTTATGGATATAGAGAGAACTTTCAGAAAGAATGGAAATAGAGTCCAATAAAATACTGGTATGGTGTGGGTGAGTCGAGGATTTCATATATTTCACTAAAATAAATAAATAAATAAATAAATAAATAAATACATAACAGCCGGGTCCAAAAATAACCAGACTTGTGTCAAATATGGGCCGATTCACTGCATAGGTCAATTGTTTGTGTTGTTTTGCACAGAAGAATCCAAATGTATTGTTGGGCTGAGAATAAAAAGATATCAAATCTTTATTAGCATCCATTCGCTTTATTTTAATGGTGATGCTGAATCATGATGGGGTGGTTGTAAACCATTTATTTTGGTTGTACACACATTTGACAAATACTTTTTTTTCATTTGCATGCATTCTGTGTAACCACATGATCATTATTAACAACAGTAAACACGGTGGTATTCAGAAAAGTCATGGAGATCTTTTATAAAGTGTGATAAATATTTTTTTTCCTCACAAAATAAAGGAAAATACAAAATGTCTCCCCTGGTTGCTTTGAAGTTGATTAAGTAGTAGTGAGAGGGTGGACATAATATGTTTTGGATTTCAGAAACAAAAGAGGCTCCATAATGTGGGTGTGTATGTGTGGGTGGGATAAATATGACAGAAATGCAAATTGAGGAAAACAACATGATTTGATTTGATATAAAGGCTATTTCTCAAAGTAAGAAGCTGTTTTCTAAGAAGAGAAATAAAAAAGATTACAGGTTGATGACTCAGATTAGTGGAGATGCAAACATTTGCTTTAAAATGAACTCCACTTAGGTTCGAAATTGGACTGAGTGTTCCCAGTGAGGAACAGCTCAATCCATAATAACTTATCAGCACAGAGGTGTTTTACCCAAAGTTAATTACAATAATACTACCCAGTGGCAGTATGATTGCTCCCAGGTGACATTGCAGCTTATTAAACTGTCATGAGTGCACCCTGTTTTGGTGTCTCTTGATCTGACTGCCCCAAAACGACAAACTCGCCGTTTATCTGCACCATTTGTTTGACATTCTTTACAACATAACTTCATTTCGTTTGGGCCTTGCTGTCTTGTGCCTCATGGAAATGCTTCAGGGTTAGGTTAGGACCCTTGAGACTCAACCTGTCTCCAGTGAATGACACTCATGCTTCCCCCTTTAAAAGTCGCATGTCTTCAACAATTGACTAATGAAATTACCTCATACGTAGGTTTCAGAACACTCACAGGCACACAAAAAATAGATAACTAATGTTCCCAACTAGGTTCCCTCTTATCATTGTTATAGAAAGATAATGGAAGTTGTGTGGTTGATTGAAAGAATAAATGATGGAAAAAAAGAATCAATCAAATGATGCAACAAAACGCCTGGTAGATGATGTACTCAATCAACAATAGTATCAATCGTAATCATTTTCGAGCAAAACACTATGTATACAAATGACTTTTTAACACATACCATGAATAGCAATGCTATCTGTTCTGGTGCTTGCATTTGCTTTGCAAAGTCAACATGATCAAGCTTGCTAGTGAAGAGGCCTTTACAGCCAATAAACTGTATCACCATACTTTATTTAAGAAACGATATACACGCACCAGGTACTTCTTAAGGTTTATGGAACATCTGAATAACCCCCAGTATAAGAACAACATAAAAATGCCGAAGAAAAAGCTATTTTGGACCTGCGCATATTGTCACTAAAGCCTACGCATTCATCGTCTGCATTTGGACTGAATTGCTTTTATGTTTCCAGAGGTTGTGTAAATGATGGAAAGTGATGAGGCAATGAGGCTGATTGTGTCTAAAAAATATCATACTTTTGAGTTACACATCTAGTCATGTCACTGTGGACTGTTGAATTGCAAGTAATCAAGGTATTGCTATTTGTTGGTACCATGCAAAATTCCAATAGCTAACATCAACATTATCATTTTGATTTTAGTATCAATAGATACTTACTAGTCCATCCAGAACAGAACCGTTTGAGCTCATGCATCAAGTAAAAGCTGAGTCAGTGTTGACCCTTGACTGTCCAGATGGCCTCCTTTTTTCCTTTTCTTTTTTGTCTCCTCAGACAACGTTTTGCTTATTCGGCTCTTTTCGCAGCTTCTGTCATGACAGCTGTAATTGTGCCTACAAGTTCAAATTCACTAAAATATTTTTTACTGGCACTGAACGAGTTAATGTCAAATATAACGAAGTGTTGCTTTTGATTGAGATCATGTAGTAATTAAAGTACACATATCTCATACGGTATATAGGCTGAGGGTTAGGTAAGTAAGGTAAAGGTAAGTATCATAAGTGAATGATACAAAGTATCAGGTCCAGTGCAATTCTGCTTTGTGTGTGATCCTTATAACTTTTTTTTTTTTTTTTAAATTGCCCAAGGTGTGACCTATGACTGTAATATTAGGCCACACTGCATCACATGCATGTTGAATGTAGTATGAAGGAGCAGGTTTTTTTCGCGACCACGCACACGAGCACGCAAGCACACACACTGAGCGAAAGGAAGGCATTAATTACTGGTACTCACATCTTGCAGGGAGATCATAGCCGCAGGTGATCTTGGCTTTGCCGGTTTCACAACCATTTAGTGTTTGACACTCATCATACAGACAGGAACCTGCAGCTCTGTGTATACACCCATCGACTGAAAAGCACAAGACACACAGTACTGAGTGGAAGCAGACCTGAGACATGAATAAAAACATGCCAATGACATATCGAAGTTCCAGAGTTTGTATATTGAGACATAGGCACAAGGGGAAGTTTGATCTTTTCATCCCTGTTTCAAATCATTTTCCTTCGGTATTCTCAAAGACTCGAGAGGCTGCCAGAGTGCAGTGCCCTTGTTGCTGGTAAATATTGACGGGCCTAGGAATTAAATTAGCTGGGCTAGGATCTAATAACGTCTCCACACAGTGAAAATGAGACAGTTCTTCCTGTAATCCCTCTCCTCTGTCAACAGCCATCTACAATCAGATCATTAACTGTATTTTCTGCCCCGTGCTGGGAATCTTATATATGTCCTCTTCTCTGTAGCAGTGTGCTTGGTGTGATGTGGATCATTGTGCCAATTCTGTCGCGCTCCCTTCTGATGTGTGTCCTGATTCTATGGAAAACACAGGCCCCACCCCCCGCAAGGTTTTAATTTTACCGGGTTAAGGCCGCGATTGCTGCTGATTGATGGCGTGTCTTACAGAAGAAGGCAGAGCGATAGAAATCCACATTATCCTACTCTGAAAGCCTGACATCCCTCCGAGAGCATGTTATCAATCACACTGAAACATCATAAAACCTGTCTCAAGTTGTCCTGCAGAAATCCTCACAAGCCTTTAGAGGATAACAAAACCGAGAGGGAGAACAATGACAGATGAACAAATAAAGATGTCTTTCCTCTGTTTGTTTGTTTCCATTTGTCCCAAACAAAGGACTCTCATTATCCAAAGGTTAGGGTTAAAAAAAAAAAAATGATACAACTCCCACATTGTGATCACTATCGAGACTCCGAATCACCTCGGAATTGCAGTAAACTGTCCTCAGAAGTGTGTTAGTGCACAATGAGAAGACAAAAGACATTTTGTGATGGGAGGGTCCGTTATCTGAGTTTTTTTTTCAGTTTCCCAAGGATGAGTCAACAGCTGGGCGAAAGGTTTTAAGGCTCTATCGATCATCTTTAATGGAGTGAGGGACAGCCGGTTGACAGAGACAGAGCCTGATGGCTTTTCGAAAAAGTCGCACGCATCTGACAGTGATGTGGATATGGAGAAGGATTGCATTGGTGACAGCGGGAGCTACTTAACACAGTGCAGGGCTGATGTAGTGCTATGCGCTTGAAATTTAGAACATGTCCACAAAATAGTCCACAATGACCACGTACAGTTATTAGATTGAAACAGCAATTGCTCACTCTCTCTCGCGCTATCTCACTCTCTCTATCTCTCTCTAAAAGATAAAACATCCATGGAAGTTGAAATGTCACACCCAATGACACACCCATCAATCTATGGCGTGCATACTCTACTAATCCCTTATTTTCATACAACTGGAACATTTTAACTTCCAGGAAATAAAAGTCAAGACCTTAAGGAGTTTGTTTCCATAGAAATCACAAAATGGACATTTCGGTCAAAAATGTGTGTTTTTGTCAAGAACTCAAAACGAATCCCGGTGACGTCGGCATGCCTTCGCAAAAACACATCACATTCATACTGTATATAAATAGATAGCTAGACAGAGCGAGAGAAAGATCGATAATACATCTGTTTACTCTGTTTACACACACACACACACACATATATATATATATATATATATATATATATATATATATATATATATATATATATATATATATATATATATATATAAAAGCAGTAATTATCATAGAGAAGACACAAAATGTTGAGAAAAAAAACAGCATGTGAATAAATATTTTAAAAGAGGGGTTACTTTTCAATCACATTGTATAAAATTATGTTGTTTCCAATTACATTAAAACAGATTAAAATGAGCATGCATTCATGTTATCTGAACATTTAGCACAGGAATTATTTTTAATTAAAGCAAAAACCATTTAAACAAAGCTTTGTTGACTATTACTCAAAGCAGAGGCTGTGAAAATACTGAAAATAACATTTGGAAAAAGGAAACCTGCCAAGGTTTGAAGAAAAAAAAAAGTGACTTTCATAATACAGTGATTTTCATGATAAAATTTGTCTTTTTTTTTACTGGTTGATATTGCTTCTTTTCAAAATGGTACATTGTTCAATTAAATCTGTCAACGCGTTATTTGAGTGTGCAAACAGGTAGGGTAACAATCAGAAAATAATTGGGGCATTTATGCATCATTAAATACATTTCTAAAAGGCAAAACTCAAGTGAGGCAAAATGTTTAGGACTTGGCTCATTTAGTAGGACAACATCAATTCTTTTTTTTTTTTTTTGGTTTGTTTTTTATCCCTATTAAGGAAAAGCCAGTCATGTAAGGGAAGGGTAATAATGCACTGTTCCAGTTTGTAGTTTTCCCGCAGGAGTCGCTGCTCCTGAGACATTTCTCATCACTACTAAGCATTCCTGATCTCTAGCCTACGAGCACCTTGGGAAGGCAGCAAGCAACAAGATGAGGAGGTGCACTTCATCTCAGTAGCTGCAGAAAATGATTCAAAGTGATAGCTTCAATTTCCATCTCAGAGCTCCTCCCATTCTCCTTCTCTCCCTGATGCACTGTGTACTTTTAATGAGTCTGGGAATGGGTCCCCGGTGTCCATAAATACAACAAAAGATGGTGACATGATTGACATAGCTGGAGAACAAATTTAGTTTACCGGTTTACTGGAATGAGTGGAGTACAACAGACACATTGTGCATTATATGGGTGTCTGAGCGACGCAAATAAGGTATGGGGTTGGGATGGGAGCAACAACAAATGGAGCTTTTCATTGAAAATAACAAATAATAAATGAATAAATCAACAAAGTAGTGGTGGGGCATTCACTTGATTTTGTTGTTGTTCTACAGGTTTCATTAACCAAAGGAAAATGACATAGTTTCAATGCAATTTAATATTTAATTTAAAATGACTTCAATCACCATCTCAGCAGAATCATAAATTGTGTATGTGTGACATTAAAAGTGCAGCCTTAAAATCTCATTACGAGCAAAACAATAATTCATTTTGGAAAAGAGGATGGGATTAATTTAAATCATTTCATCACTCAAATGACTGGTCTCTAAAAAACTTTAAGCGTGTGATGAGGAGCATTAGTGTGTTTAATGTGTGTGATCGTCACTCTGAAATCTGCAAAGTGATTTTATGGACTCCTTGACCTATGCTCCACCCTTCTACCAAGTGTTATAAAATGTGTTGGCCTCCTTAGAAGTAATACAATTCTGCAGTTACAGGATGATCCAGGATAATCCAACCTGATGCAGACACATGACACCTATCAAATTATGTTAAGTACAGTAGCTTCTGAAAGTTCAAAGCCAATCTCTTAAAATGCAACAATCACAACAAATGGGAGAAAATTGGAGTATGTGTTTACCTTCATCTGCGTTGTAACATAAAGACAACTTTGTTGTTGATACAATCAAGGTTTATTTAAAAATGTGTTAACAGGAATTTAGCTATTTACTCGGGAAAGTGTTCCATGGTTAAACATTTTATTGTTTAAATTGTATGTATTAATTTTATTATTTATTTTAACAAACCAGACAAGCCATTTGGTTTTGGCTTGCTGAACAAACAATATGAAGGCTATGTCCCTCAATAAGTATTTTCTACAGATTAAATAATTTTCATGAGCAATGTAAAAAAAAAAAAAAAAAAACACAAAAAAAACTATCTGCTGTTTTTTTTAAAAAGAGAACAGTACATTCATTATGCTGATATACTGTAGATCAATAAGGATTTATTAATTGAAGGGATAAAACACAATATACTGAGCATTAAAAAAAGAGTGGTTTGATTTAATCAATTCTTTGTTTTGTTTCTTTGTGAAATTTGTTATGTATCAACCCCATCCTAAGTCTCTTTTAAACCTACATGCCACAAAACCTTTGAACCGGAATGGAAAAAAAAAATTTATATATATATATATATATATATATATATATATATATATATATATATATATATATATATATACACACACACACACACACACACACACACACACACACACAGCATGTTGAAGCACAATTTTCAAGAGGCATTCTTCCCATTTAACAATGAGTACCACAAACAAGAGTGAGAGAAAGAGTGAGAGGGAGATACAGCCATGATGGCAACGACAAAAGCGGCGAGGGCTGCATCACTTTCAAATAGTTTGAATGGGTTCTCAGCTATAACCTTGGCTCCCGCCATTGTTGCAGACACCTCTGGCTCAACCTCCCAGGCTCGGCTCCCGTGTGCATTAAGGGAGCGGCAAAGCTCTGCTAGGCTTCTCCCAGGCAGCCTGAAAACCAAGTGGCTTTCAATCGCTCCATCAGACACAATGAATACCTGCTCTGCTCTCATTACAATACCCTGCTTTCAGAAATAGCGTCAGCTGCACTTTTCTCTCCTAATTATTTCCTGCGCCTCTGAGGGTTAGGATCAGGACTGGAGCCAGAGGAGGCAGCATGGGGCGGGTGGGGGATGATATCGGGTACGCTTGAGCTAGATTCTACCAAGCGGGATATACAGAAGCCTGAATATCGGCCAGTAATCTAAGTAAGGGGAATAGAGTGGCGTTCGTATAAAGGCAACCCACTCGGCTGCATTGTCTTTGTTATGATTACCTGCTGGTCTACTGAAGGGTCTCAACACTGCAGGTTTATTTTTGCGGTTTGTTTTCATGACATAAAAGAAACAAAAACAAATCTGAAAACTGGCTGAAAATCTGGCCACGTATGAATAAAATGGTGCGAAAACAATAAGCTGATTGTTTTTTTTCTCCCCTCTACATATTGGCAGCCAATTGTGATAAAGTGAGAGTACAAAGCGGACAGATGTGCATCTTATAATTACAGATGAGCTTGCGTGCAGTGTTTATGAATCATGGTTTGGGCGGAAAAAAAAAAAAAAAAAACTTGCATTTTAAAGTTTGTTTCATGATTCACCAATCTGGGAGGAAAAAACAGTGCTTTTGCGTGTTTCACTAATGTACAGTAAACGTTGCTTTTATAAAGTGTACAATATTAGCATTATTGTAACGTTTCAAGATTTTTCTTTGGTGTTTTTAAATTAGGACAAAACTATGATTCAATACAATAGACTGATGATCTTGAATTACAAGATAGAGGGCTGATAGTTTTAAAATACTAGTTAAATTCTAGCTAAATAATAACTGAATGAGAGTTAAATACTAGTTAATGGCATGTACGCATCATTACACAATTGGGGGCTATGATAAAACAATTTAGGGGGAGAAGCACCCCATGTAGCACTTCATCTTTCTGGTCGCCCTTTTTTTGTGGTAACCATAGCAACAGCGTATGTCCCATCTCTTCACAGCACTTTTCAGCGCTGAACACTGATCAAAGCCCCAGTAAAATTCCACCTCCATGATTTACAACACCATTTTCTACTCAACTAATGTTACTGAAGGAGATAATGACATGGATTAGTTGCTAATCAAGTGCCAATCAGAGATCTGCCTAAACGAAATGTCAGGTGGAATATGCTGAAGCCATTGTGGTTACTCCCTTATGATACTGGATCATGAGTCCTAATCACAGCAATTTTAGCTACAACCGGAGCTGGAGCTCGCCCCTCACTGTAACCGCATTCTGTGCAATGGGATAATAATCTCCGCTCAACCCGTAATACGTGGGATTTAAAAAACGGTAAGCCAGATAGATAGTCACAGATGTTACTCTGTAAATAGCCATTGAATAGCTGAGGCTTACATGACACATTATTCCCTTGATACCGCTGTAAGTACAAATACTACAGCTTCAGCATAAATAAATCATCTATGTATTGCTACGATGATCACAAATATATTTGACACAACTCCAATTTAATGAATTGAATGCTTTTGACTTTTTTTTTGTTTTTAAACGGGCAGCCTAGACAGTTCCTACATTTTTATTCTGTAAGTATTTTATATTTAACCATACAGCTGTGTAAATTTCAATGGTCACATGATAATGACCGCAACAGGCCCTGACAGTTGACAAAAACACAAGACTGCTCATGTTATTCCCAGAATCGTAAAGCGAAACTCAGTTTGGGCACTGTAGGTCATGGGACACTGTTGTTGGAAGTGTGGAGTCTGACAGCTGCGGACAACTTGGTGCCGGACCCCAACGGTGCCGCACTGTTTGTGACAATCGTCGAAGCCCTTACTTTTTATGATTATTATTTTTAACCACCAGGCAATGGAGACGCCCTGGTCCCTGACAAACAGTGTTACTCCAATTGCACTCCACTGGACTGCGTTTCAGGATGCTGTGATTGTGTAGACTTGACCCTACTGTGCAAAGGACATTTGGCTACCTGTTTATAACAACTAAAAATAGTGTGTGCATATCCACACACTCACACACACAAGAGAATGTGTGGCATGTTAATGCTCTGCATTATAGTAAAATATGCCACCAAAAGTGGCAAAAAGGCTCGCCATATTCAAAGTAAATCTTGCCATACCAAATGAAATAAAATGTAGGGACACAAATGCATTGGTGTGTTTTTATTTTAAAGTTGTTTCCGGCAGCTTTTCGCAACAAGAGCTAACTTGACCGTTACTACTGCAGAAACTGTTGCTCCCGAAGTGAGTCGCGACTACCAATAAACACAACATTGTTCAATAAATCAATAGCCAGCTCAGGGCACAAAAAAAAAAAAAAAAAAAAAAATATATATATATATATATATATATATATATATATATATATATATATATATATATATATATATATATATATATATATATATATATATATATATATATATATATATATATATATATAAATATATATATATATATATATGTATATATTATACCAAAATCAACTATTAATGCATTCATGGTTTAGTACTTTCTGTATCATAAAAATAATATAACTTGTATGCATCCATGCATTTTGTTTTGAGCATTTAAATGAGCAATACTACATTCAAAACTAAATGATCAATATGTATGGACATGCAAGTGGCGATCAACAATCCTCCACAGCATACGGGCACAAATTGTGACTGACTCAGAAAACATTTCATTTTCACCTTATCTCAGACTGCGATCACAGCTGTCTGATGGAAATCCATTTGTGTCTTCTATTACTCTACATTTTTTTCCCATTTCAAGATTCAGGGTGCTTTAATAAACAGAAATAAACACATACCTGTTACAGTTTTCTCACCTTTCTTCAATATCACCCTCATTTTCCCCCCACTATATGTTTTTTTTCCTCATCCAGCCCTCTTACCAATGTAGCTATTATCGCTGAATCTCCGAGGTTAGATTACCTTCAGCAACCCTGCTTTACTAGTGTTGCAAATAAAAACAACAGCGGCTCAATTACCTCTTAAGGTATATTGAGTACTTTTACTCATGTACCCATTTTAGGTATTTGAGTACTAGATACAAAACTGGTCCCAAAAAAGACATCACTGGCATTGGGCTGAAGCCTCTTACGTCCTAATTTCATGCCCCCCAACCAAATTTTGGGGGGTCTTCTAAATATCAAATATTTTGGAGGTACAAAAATTCAGCCCAACGCCAGCAAAATGCTCAGAGCCAAATGGATCCTCCAAAGAGATTTTAGCAGAAAAAAATGAATATATAAGTGAAACAATCAAGTAGTCAAGCATGATTTTTCATTCAGACTAATAATTAGCAGCACCAAACATGGCATTTTTGCCTCGAAAATGTTTGCATTAATAATGAGTTGTAGGACGGATACAAAGATGTAATTAATTACCTGTGAATTTGTGATCTAAATACAGCTAAATCCTGGTGAGATTAAACTAAAGTAAGCTGCATTAGTCAGTCTCGCACATTAGCCCATTACAAAACATAAGGCTGACTGACCATGGGTGACTATTTTCAATTAATAGAACACAATTTCATGCACCCATAATTAAATGTCACCTCATAAAGAAACTGCACTGTCTGGCAATCTGGGCTAATAAGGGACACACAAATGCTGAGAAAACATGACTAGAAAACATAACCCCCAGTGTGGATCCAGACAAAATTAATCATGAATTACTTCCCTGCACAAAGTTCATTGTTGAGTCACCCAGGAGAGCTTGCTGCTTGATTTTAAAGGATGGTTTCAACCTGGATATAGGTGAAAGTTGGACTAAAGCACTTTGTTCCAAGCATACCAAAACTATGCACGAGGAAGCTGCAGTAGACAGGATGAGACAAATGCAAGTAATTATTGAGAAACTGAACGGCAAGCTCGGAGGCAGTTGAGGAGAGAAAGAAAGCATGGCTGCTTCCTCACATGCTTGGAACTTGGGGCCAAAAGCTTGGTGGGCAGTTTGTAATTGCAGAAATGAAGAGAAATGAAGCAGTTCCATGAAAGACCACTGCTTTTGATTAAAATGCATGAACAGCTGTTGCTATTATGCATGGTTCCTTGGGCAAGAATTTGCAAGGCAATTTTTCCTTAAAGGGCCCACAGCCTTGTATAATATACTGACTTGATTTGAAAAAAATTCATACTTGGAGACTCTACTTAGACAATGACTTGAGACAACATGGCTTGAAATACTTGAATGCTGTGGCACTTTATGGTGGAAATGTGGTTCGTATTAAAATTATACAACGAGAAAAAGGAGATGAAACTGAATGGCATTGAAATTGAAGTCCTGCGCAACGGCCACAAAACGTATTACTCAATGCCCCGGATTGTTGGCTGTGAAATATTTTCAGCTGAAAATGGCAAAAGTGAACATTTACTTGTATTTCTGCTGAAAACCATAAAAGTGTAAAAACACATTTAAAAAACAATGATGTAATGAGGCAAAAACTGCTGCAAGCAAGCATCTGTCGGAATTTCACACATGTACACAGGACAAAAAGGGGCATCACTTCATTGTTAACTAATGTAGTTTTTTTGTCGGGTTGAGGAAAAAAAAACACTTATTTTTCAAGCTGGCCTTTGTAGCTGTGTCAGCATAATGGTGAGCCTAAGTTCTTGCAACACTGTATTTATTATTATCACATCACAGAACTACCACCATCATCACAATGCCATGAAAAAAAGTAAATTAAAGTAAAAAAAAACAGTGATCAATTATGCTCACTTTGTACGATATGACATTAGTTTCCAGAGTTAGCACTAGCCAGTAACTATGTATTAGGGGTGTGTCAAAAAAAATAATCAATTTTCATTAGAATTACAGTTCTCATTCACTACGATTTAAATATGCAATGTTTCCAACGAAGTTTGATATGTTTAATCCAAATGTGTTTTTTGTTTCCCAGACAGACCTTTCAGTCATTTGCTTTGGTCTTCAAATGTGATTTTTGTGATATTGTTAAAATCTTGTAAACTAGTAAAATTGAAAATGTGCTAATGGTATACCATTTGCAATTTAAAAAAAATGCATTTGTATTTAATATTACTGGTTCAGATGAGGCAACTTGGTGTCAGAGTGGTTAGCACATACATCTCACAGTTGAGGCACCCAAGTTCAATTCCAGCTGTGCTGTGCTGTGTTCAAACACAGTTGGACTTTTTAAACTCAAAGACAGGAAAAAAAAAGTATGTAAGTGCATTATATTTTAATAACTGCAAATGTCTAATAATGTGGGCTATCTACTTATCTCTAAAAGCTGACATGTAAAGAAGAAAGATGGGGCGAAATTGCATTTTATTGAGTTACAATAAATGGACCAGCTGGTCACTTATGTTTATACTACCAAATACCTAATATGCCTTCCATTCTAATGCTTGGCGTTCCAATGAATTAAAACTAAAGAATGAGCCTACTGCCATTAGAATGTTAGAAGAATAGAACAAAAAAAAGGAGTACATTAAATTGACCCCCTATAAACAGGTGCTAAAACCTAAACAAGAATAATATTTAGAGCCATGGTACGCAGTTTTCTTTCATTGTCCTCTTTCATTTAAAGATCTGTGCAGGACGCTGTAAGCAACGTTCGAGTTGATTGACTGCCGCGGGGCAATGTGCACAGTTGCTCCCTCCGCCTTTCATTTGGTGTTTCACTTTTATCATTCAGTTTTAGCATTTATCATTTTCGGTTTTGGCCAAACATTTTCATTTTAGTGCATCCCTTAGTATTGCCATGACTTTGAATATCATTTCATTGGGGCATGTTTGGTGGATTCATTGCTATGATTTGGCTCCTTTGTTGTAGCTGGCCTATTTGAGGTATGAACAATGGATACATAGACATGCTGTACATTACGTTTGTAACCTTACACCAATTATACAAATCCCTTCAAATAATGACAATTTAATAGTTTGGATTGGGTATAAGTGTCTCAACTGATAAATGAGTGGTTGTGGTAATATTCATTTTGGTTCTTGCTGAACTGTGCATGTTTGAAAGGCCTCTGGCGGAAAATATTTATGAGGAGTTACAGTGAACTATTGCTCCAGTGACAGCAATTTCTCAAAGAGGCTGCAGCAGAAAATTTGTGTTGAACTCTTTGGTTTACAATCCACATTTGCTCTATAAATGTCTGTGCTTCAAGTCTCCCTTGATGTCCTTTTACTTCTTGCAACACCAATGAGCTCTTTTGTATACAAACTAGGCGTGGTTGGGTATTTTACAATGGGTCAGTTGGCTGCCTTTTTGGAATTCATAAATTGTTAAGAGACCTGTGTTTAATTGTTTTATTCCAGCAATAAAAGTGAGGTCATTGACCGGCCTATTTCAGCCTCTATACAACATACAAAAATAGTTATACTAATAAACATTCTGGATATTTTTTTTTTTTTTTTCCTTTTTCATTGTTTGGCATGAATGAACTTACCCGCAAACTATCATATTCTTGCCATTAATATGCTTCTCCAATTTTGTGTATTCAAGTAGAAATAAATAAATAACAAATGGGATTAAACACTGAGCGTCACAATCAGCATAAAGTCAATTATTTTTGGCAAAGAAGATGGCCCCACTTCATTTTCAGTATAGAAACAGCAAACAACACAATGGAAGTAAGAACAGTAATACATACTTTGACTTCAGAGAAAAGGCTTAATAGAAAGTGGTACTGAGAATTTGAGCACGGATAAAGTGTCTCTTTTGTTGCTGTGATGAGCCTGGCAACAATTCGCATCCAACACATTTTGTTTTAATTAATTAAAATGCCACAAATTAGTTTCAGGACCCACCAATGTTAATATTTGTAAGCTTTTAACAGGAAGTAGCAACACATTGGATAAAAAAAAAGAGATATACTTACAATAATAATAATAAATTATGAATAAAACAAAAAAAAAAGTATGTAAAGAAATAAACTAGCTTTCTTCCATCCCTGCTGACCACCAGATTCTAAATCTAGAGTCCGTATTGCGGTATCAGTGCGTTGGACGTGTGCCTTTATGAGGCGTGGCTGAGTGAGTGCTTAACACTGAAGCAAAGAAAAAGCAGACTTCAATGGGAACAATACATTTTGCATGTGTCTCATGGTCAGTAGACAAAGCCATAAATGCCAGCGACTCGGATAGCCTGGGTGCAATCCTGTCCAGTGATTTATCTGACTGCGTCCTGACAACTTTGGAGGCAAATCCCCGAGTATGCTATCTATTAAATGAGTCTGTGTCAGCGCACGGGAGATAAAGCGTCCACAGCTGCCCATTGAAACGTCCTCCTCAGGCCCAGCTGTGACACACAAATCAAAGGCTTACACTTAGAGCAAGCAGCACAACAAACCTTACTTTCACGCAAACACACAACACAGCACTGATGTCTTGCTGAATTAATTGCTGAGGGGAAAAAAAATGAGAACTTTTTTTGGAACAATTTTTAGATCAAGCATTTGAGGATCACAGGGATATATCGAAAATTGGGATATAGTTTTAAACTGCATTGTTTCCCCTTCGTTCATTTAGGTGTAGCAGCTCGCCAATCCTAGATCCTAGCCAACAATCCTTCAAATCAATGGAAGATTTCAGTCACCGTGACGGATTTCCACCATTTGGATTGCAAGAGTTTGACAGCTGAACAATGTCAAATGCAAACAATTAAATACACTGCTGTTGGCTCTTTTGTTGTAGGTGGCACAGGAATTGTTGATTGAATGTTCACGGCATCTTCATAATACGCATGGTTGATGTGGTTTTGCCATGTTTTTGGAAAATTGGAGATCTTGGAGGTCCCGATTTAAAATACAGTGAGAATTTGAGATGCATGAAAAGGAATCACCTTTCAGCAAATTAAAACGTATTGAAAACAAAGTATGTGACCTATGTGGTGCTCCCGTGAGAAAAAAATGTTATCATCATCAGAGTTTCATAATTACATTTTGGAGGAAACACAGCATTGCTTTTAGTCATTGTGTTTTTTGTTGGGGCTGTGGCTGAAATTGTGCCCAGTATCTCATTTGGAGCAGAACATATCACCCTCCATTCATTAATCCACTTAAGAGGAACTTGATTTGTTTAAAAGAAATAAGCTAAACACACCACTGAATCACTCACTCATATACCAGTGCCACTTGGAAGAATCAACGTATGCCACCGTTCAGCCAAAGCTCATGGAAACAATCTAAAAAGGAGTCATACTGAAGGGCTGCCCCCCCCTCACCCCCCCCCCCCCCCCCCTCCCTTCGGGGTCAAAAGAAACGTAGCAGCAGAGCTTGCCTTATAATTCAAAGACCTGTCTTAAAAGCACGTCCATGGTTTGCATGTATCACCCTGTTCCTTAGCAGCAACAGGGAGCAACAGCAGACACCCTATAGCCCCCCCCCCCCCCCCCCCCCCCCCCCCCCCCCCCCCCCACCACCACACACACACACACACACACATCCTCTGTAGTTTGCCCACTGCCTTTTCTTTCTTTCTAGGTGCTTTACTCAAAGCTATATCTTGGCTCCACCGTGTAAGAATCCTCCAGATTAACAAAAATGGGGCTTTTGTAATTATACTGAGATGATTCCAGACATTTCCTGCTGGTCCTTTTAATTACAGAGATAATTTTTCTCCAGGGAAGACCAGCTTTAACATAGTTACTTTTTTTTTTTTTTTTTTTGGATCGCAAACCATTGTAGCAGAGTACCAAATATTGTTTTACTTGAACAAAGGCATTGTTGGCTTTGATTTGCAATAAATGTGCCTGTGATAGAGTGGCCATATTTATTTGAAAAAATAAAACATATTGCTTGTTACCTTCGACTGTCTAGAAGTATAATAATAATATAAGCGGTGAAGGTGAATCTTGGAAAAATGTAGTCTCCTGGATCTCACAATTGTTAGACTCAATAGAACGTCCAATAATGAAAACAAACTAACCACTTGCTCATTGTCACTGTCAATGAGACCGGTCCAGGAAGTATTTATTTAGACTTAGGAACAGATCCTTGTGTCAACATTACTGCATCATTATGTGATCGGAAATCTGTGATAAATACCACAACCATTTTCTGTTCAGTACAAAACATGAATAAGATAAAAATAGATAAATAAATACTTAAAGAAAATAGGGTTGAGAAGAAAGAGTCAAGTGTCGAAATTCACACTGGTTATATGCATTCGAATTGTAGCCTCTGTATGTCTTTTTTGGCAGAACAACTTCGTACCCACCTTTGTGTCAGTGTAACTTATGCAGAAGAACAGAAGATCAGGCAAATGGTGTAGAAAATACCAGCTTTTGCAGGCAGTGTTAAGGAAACATTTTTTTTCACAGTTACTATAATTCCATACTAAACTCTCCTCAGAACAAGTTTAAGGCAGAGCTGAATATCAGCTATGGGGACTCAGTTGGAAGCCTCTGACCTTCCTGAGATGATATATGGACTTACAATAGAGTGAACTGTCACCTATGAGAATATTTTCAATACTTTTCTGACTTTAAATTTTTTAGGTCAGTATTGTGTCACAGAGGAAGTGCTGTATGAGTGATGGATGTTTAAAGATTAGCAAACTGCTTTCATTCTTAGTCTGATTGCTTTCCCTTATTCATGTTGTGCATGAGCATATATTAATTAATTATTGCTAATGTCACATAAAAGGGACCCATAAAAGATATAAATTAGACATTACCCAAATTATCAGCCACCGAAAACGGGAAAAAAAAGACATTTGCAGTTATCAACCTAAGGACATCCAAAACGGAAAATATATGTCTCAAAGCAAGGAAAAAAAAAATGTTCCCAATGCTGTTTTAAAGTCACACTCCCACACATGAGGAAGAGAGAGGTATCACTCGGTAGGCAACTGCGGTAAAACATTTTAGCGGGTCGAGAAGAAAGGGGATGGTTCCACTTCTTTCCTGGGACTACGAGAGAACCTAAAACCAACGTACCAAGGTCAATAACATGTCACACACCAATGGCACATTGCAAAGGCCAACTTCAAAATAAAAACCCCAAATAATACACATGGATGTCGATGCAATGGCCTAGAAAGCTTTTAATTTAAAGTTAGCGTTTGTAGATGGTAGCAGACGTGCTGGCTTGAGTCCTTGTGACTGTTTTTATTGCAATTAGATCACAGAGCTACCAAAATCGACACACAACTAAAAAAACAAACAAAGACAAAAAAGTCATATGAAATTGCTCAGGACGCGAAGAAACTAATAGTAAATTATGGTGCAATTGTCTTATATGACTCCACTCACTCCACAACATCCCACCCCTGTGTTTTGGTTTTTTAGCCAGGTGTTACTTTCAGCTAAACGTTTTCATTTTGATGCATCCTTCATCTAAATAAATAAATGAATGAACAACAAAATAAATAAGTCATTCCATTTGCATATCAAAGCATTATGCAGCTCAAAAATTGAGACATGGACATACACACCAAGGACAGACTCAGTTGTAGATTGTAGACAGTGTTTCCAGTGTCGCAGCATGGTAATTTCAATAAGATCATTATTTTTAATTTATTATAGTCATACCTCAACTACTGAGTAGAATGCACATACCCAGTTCACTACACGCCAATAAAATATGAACATAGCAGTCACGTGTCAGGTGTGTAAGCTTGAAATTAAGCTACTGTGTATACCAAGTCATGTGAGTGCAACAAGTTGGTTATTGTGGAGAAAAGTAAAACAGAATACAAGTGAAAAACCTATTTACTAGTTAATGCAGCATGACTGATTCTCTTGCTTTGAAGCAGTTTGTCTAACACCCATGTGAACTGGCTCTCCAAAATTAATGAAATGAGTGCATCACACTGGGCTAGCAGCCAGGGATTATGCTGTGTTCAGGACAGCGACAGCCTGGAAAGCGAGCCTGGTCCGCTTGACGTCTATACAACTGACGACGCAAATCAATCTCCCGTGTGTGACTAGTGAGGTAGTGGTAAAGGACTGCTCAACTAAAAGTGGCCAATGTTGTAAAAAGATCCATTGTTTAGTGAGTAGTCATTACTCTTCTGCAGAAATGATGTGTACAGGCAAATGCATTATGTCTTGTAGTTTGTTTGTTTTTGTGAAATTGTACTAGGTACACCAATTATTTTCCTTGTAGTAGATAAACTGTAATTTTATGTTAAAATTGATGTATAGTGGTACCTTTACTTACGAACAGCTCTTTACGAGAAAAAAAAAAAAAAAAACTCTTCACGCATCAAATAAAAATTCTGGCAAAAATTGTTGGTGTATAATAATGAGACACGAAACCCTAGCGCTCGCTTGAACAAGACTTAAATTGACATTCCCTACGGCTAACATTGTATTTACTCACATAAAACCACTTAAATACCTCTTTGGCCTGCCGCGTCTGACGTTAGCGTCATTAGCACGTTAGCAACATCAGTATGTTAGCAAGAAGGCTGCACAACATAACACACATGAAGTACTATAATTTCCTAAATACAAGACACACCTATGTACAAGACGCACTTTTAATTTTGGGGTCAAATTCTGGTATTTTTTATGTTACCCTGTATCAGACACTTCAACACTTTGGCAACAATGTAATAACTAAAGCGAAACAGAACAAATCTTATCTTTTGTAAACGTCTCATATTTTCTTGTGTTCATATCCGTAAGTGTATTTTAGATTTCCCACTTTGTGAATGGTTGGTAAACGTCTCGCCACTGTACAGTAAAGTTGAATGCGTTCGAAGCGGTTATTTTTCCTTTTCCCCACAACACAGTTCAACTTCATTTTTCCATAAATACCCGTAGGTGAACAACATCTGTGTTTCATCAAACACATGATTGTGCGTGTATGATAAAAGACCGCAATTTTTAAACAAGTCAAATGGATTACCTTTCCAGGTTCTCTAAACAGTGCACTCTTCAACTGGAGACAAATTTTCATGACCCTCTCCACTTTAGTAATATTCCTGTGTGTGGACAGGGATGGACTCGGACGTTGGTTCAGTCTGTTCGCTTCTTCTGTCAATCTTCTGCCACCACCAGAGGGCAACATTTGACTTTTTCCTGGTCCGTCATTCGTCAGGCGCTGGTCTACTTCTGTCTGTACTCACACTATTTTTTTTCTGTTTTAGTCATTACTCTAATATTAATGAAATAATGAATAATATTTCAGCAGGCAAAAAGGGGTATGGCCTTCTGATATTTTTAATTCGTAAAATCAATCCAGAAAGTTTCCTCTTAAAAAAGCTGGGTGGCTTACCATCATGACATACATGCTTCCTCTTAAGATGGCAATTTTATCCCCACAGCAAAAAAAAAAAAAAAAAAAACAGCCCCTTGGATGGGTTACAATTTGTGGGTTTATATCCAAATAAAACATAAGGTTCAACATACAACTGGAATTAGCCCAGTTGGTTTGACCTTCTTTTGTACTTGTGCTTTCGTTTCTTCAGAAGACTTACGCTTCAACCACAGTTCAAGTGTTTGTGTCTTCAAGTGATTGACGGGTAATAAGAGGTGGCAAGTGACTAGTTGGGTCGAACCATTCTCTATGGGGAGAATCTGGGTGAAATTGAATACCCTACTGAAAATAAAATTCGTTTTACGAATGTATATTTTCTTGAAACATTTCATTTATTCAAAAATTATTTAAAAAAAAAAATTATTTAAAATCTCGAGTACCCCCTGAAGTTCCTCCAAGTACCCCGAGGAGTACTCGTACCCCCATTTATGAAAAACTGGTTTAATGCATGAGGGGGGAGGGGTGTTAACCTTTTGTCTGGAAAATTTGATAATACACATGATTAATGTATTTATGTTGTCAAAATTCCTATAGTATTGTTTTATTAGGTTATTCGTATGTAGGAGCTGAGTTATGAGGGGCTTTGTCTTGATACAGTGTTCCAAAGTGCAATGCATGTTACTGTTTAGATCTTCTCTGAGATACAACACTAAGGAATGCAAAGTAATTTCTCAAGAAAATCAATCCACTGTTTATTGTGTTGAGTCCAGCAATAAAGTAACACTAAGTAGAATGGCATTCAATAGAGGGCAGATGTTTGCCAAGAATTGACACTAATAATATGTATCATTAATCTATACCTCATAGAAGCCTAGTACATAGCTACATTGATCATCAAAATTAATACATTAACTGTCAAAGCAAGGAAATGTTTAATAAAAACACACAAACAAAAATAAAATGTACAAAATGAAGAAAGGTATCTATTATTATTTTGTTCAAACTTTGAATCATGTGGGTCTGGTATTCAAAATGGGAAATCAGGTAAATGTAGCATTCTACCTTAGGGGAAAACGATAAGCCAGGCCTCCTGGTTACAGTCTAAATGGTAATGACCAAAAACTGGTAGGAGGCAAGCAATTCATTTCTCATTCTGATATCTTTAAGATCATAACCGCCAAACCTTGGCAGAGAGGAAATTGAGCAATAGAGTGAAGCTGATGATCAAATCTAAAAAGGTAATTCTTTCTCTAAATACTAGATTTATTCCAGTCACATTACTAGAGTTGCTGAGTGGTGAAAGGGGGGAGAGAGTAGGCAAAATAGCACATAAATCACCAGGTTATGCTTTCTTAATGGTTTTCACACACACAAAAAAAGCATTAGTAGATAAGTTAAATTTAAAGACTAAATACACCAAAGCTGACTGTGATGTGGGGTGAAGCACACCTAACACTATAAAGGAAACACAGCAAAAGCAGGTACAGAACAACAGAGGAGCAACAATATTATGTAACCTATTTATAAAAAAAAAAAAAAAAAACGCAATATTGGAATATATTTGTGACAAGACTGGAGGGCAGCCATAATGAATGTGTTCTCTAAAGTCATTTAGAACAGATAAAAACTAGTTTAGTTTAATTAGATTTTCAAAAGGGTGGGGGGTGTTGTCCCAGTTCTGAACGCGAACAGCCTTTGTGAAGTTTCATTTAAAAGCTTGGGTGCATGTGTGACTAAATCACATGCTAATTGTGCATTTTAATAAGCAACAGAGGTTTGAGGCTAAACCACTCTCAATTAGCAAGAGATACATGAGAAAAGTTCTTATATTATATATATATATATATATATATATATATATATATATATATATATATATACATATATATATTATATATATATATATATATATACAGTCGGCCCCCGGCTTACGAGCACCCTGATTTACGAACAATTCGCCTTACGAGCGTGGATCAGGGAGATTTTTGTCCTCCGCTTACAAACAAACCTCTCGCCTTACGAGCAATTCGACATGCCGGCCATTGAGTTTGTAGAAATGTTCTCGTTTAGTTGCGTCAATAAAATCAACAGTAGCGACATCATCAATCATCAGTAGATACTTGTGGCAGTAAAGTGAATGCTATTGGTCTTACAACGTCACACTGACTGTCTCACTCACGGTGTCTAAATATATTACCATTTAAGTGTAGTGTTTGTACAGCTAAAGGGAAAAACAGCTGACATGAAATTAAATGTGCCGATTGCAGGACAAAGAATTGTCATTGGTTTAAATGTGTGTTTTTTTTTTAATTAATTGTCAATACATTCCAACCGTTTAAAAAAAAAAGTGCGAATAATTATCAGTCAGTCACGGAGATGCGAATATGCTATTGGTCGATTAAGGTCACCCGGTCTCACTCACGGAGATGCTATTGGCCGGCGTCACACGTCAATCACAGAAATGCCGATATGCTATTGGCCGAACGCCTTTATCTAGCTTGATGGGACAGGATGGAAGGAAGGAGAGAAAATTAGTGAAAAACGGAATGTTGTGAAGACTTTGCAAACTTTATCTGTTAGACATAGCTTCTAAAATTACTAGCAGCGGTAAAGAAAGAAATAAGAGGATGATGTTTTAGTATCTGCGTGATTTGCACCCTGACTGAAAGAGTTACTGTAACACTGTAAGACCAATAGCATATCTATCGCCATGTTAACTTTGAGCGTTGGACTCTGCCCCCCTCTGCTTACATTCAGCTCAAGTCTCGTCGTTTCAAAGGTAAAAACTATTTATCCATTGTATTTATTATATAATGCAAGTGTACAGCACATTATGTCACTCAATTTTAATATATGTATACAGTGTGTCGTTTTTACCTATGGCTTCGGCGCGCGTTGCACGCATTCACGAATTAACATGGGTTTGGATTGCCCGCTATTCGAGCAATTCGAGATACGAGCGTAGCCGCTGAACGGATTAAGTTCGTAACCCGGGGGCCCACTGTATATGAATAAACACACATCCAATAAGGAAAATTTAAAGTGTCCAATATACCTACCATGCATGTTTTTGGAGTGTGGGAGAAAGCCAGAAATCCTGAAAAGAAGTCACACAGGCACTGGGAGAATGTGTAAACTCCACACAGGGAAGCCAGACCAAGTTGGACTTGAACTTAGGACTCTGAACTGTGTGGCAGACATGCTAACCTCTTTACCACCGTGCCGCCTTCCAAATAAAACGGTATCTTTAAATGTTATACTCTTTAGATCGGGACTATATAAAGTATTCTTAAAATAAAACATACTCTACAAAATATAATGTGTAATCCTTAAATTTACTTAATTTATTTGGCCAAGTAAGGTGATTTTGATTGCTTGCTAGATTTGTAAATTCAAGCTATATTATTAAGCAAAAAAAAAAAAAAAGTCATACTTGACTTCTTGCAGGTGAAAAATCCAGTAACCCAAGTATCTCTAAGTATCCAATAGTATGAACATCTTCTTAAAAATGTCACAATGTTACATGGAACTTTACATCACAGAGGACAACTGCCAGTTGATGTGAGGAAAAACGCTATAATTGTATAGTGCTCAGAGGATACTGGGTTGAGCTACATGCCAATCAATGCAAACAATTCTTGTTGTGATGAACAACGGGCACTGATTGGGCTACTGATGTTTTAATTGGATACAACCAAAGAGGAGAGAGGATGACCCTTTCGATGACCTTATCATTGAAGCTGTGCCTGGAGCACAACCTTAGGAATGACCTAGGTGTCAGAGGTTGATCAGGACAACCCCTGTTTAACCTCTGGACACATTACTCTACAAGATCACTTAACATCATTTGAAATCATATGTTGAAAGGCTACCAGCATCTGGCTCGCATTTTATCAATTGGATTTAAACAGCACAAGTTGCAAGCATGAAGATGGGTTTCTTTGTCCACAAAACCATTGTCAAACATCCAACAGCCAAAAGCATGTACAATCAAAGATGATAAGTAATGTGAGAAAAAGGAGAAAAGAAAAAAAAAGAAAAATCGCACAAAATCCACAGTGGCAAGGGAACTATTGAAAAGGCTCTGTCAAGATAATAACTACGATAGATTACATTTAACACTTCAAAATATCGATGCCCTTGAAAACTACTGAATGAGGACATGCAAGCTGAAAATAAAGGAGCCCATTTTTCATGCAAGGATGAAACAACAAATTATATATATATATATATATATATATATATATATATATATATATATATATATATATTATATATACACACACACACTGTATATGTGTGTGTGTGTGGTAGAGCAGGACATGTTTTCACAAAAACAGGAGTTGGTAGGGATATTTTTGAGTTAATGACAAAAATACAATTTTTTGGCAGATGACCTAACGAGTTAAATGGAGGAAGCGACCAATGAAAGTCTGATGTGACCCTTTAGCACAGTGGTGTCAAACAAATTTTTATTTTGGGCCGCATTGTAGTGATAGTTTCTGTCAGAGGGCCGGAATGACTGTGAATTCGAATACATTTTAAGTGTGTTGATCAAACATTTACCAAGATTTGATATCAGAAGCCGGCAAAAACTGTTCAAAAGAGATTGGAGAACAAGAACATGTTTGTTTTTCTTCCCCCAAATTTTTAAAAGTTAAAGACAACTTGCAATTTTGGTATTTTAGTCAGAAACCTGAAGTCACATCAGCATTTCAAGGGCCACAAAAAGTGAGGTGGCGGGCCGGATCTGGCCCCCGGGCCTATACTTTGACACCTGTGCTTTAGCACAACATCAAATAGCAGTCAGGCAGTGGTTACCAACACACCAACACAGTTGTACATTATGTTTTCTGTTCAGACATGCTGTTCCTCACTTCCCGGTAGGTCGATCATCGTATCATCTGAACACTGACAAATAATCAAGCCCAGGCTCTAATATATATCTATCAGTGGTTGCCACTAGCTTTCTGACACCCATTATAGGCCATTATTATTGCCCTAATAAAATAATGAAAGGATGTATCTGTTTTATACTGACATCACTCTTTCTGCTCCTATGTTTATTAAAAATCAATCAATCAATAAATAAATATGTGTCTTGTCCCTTTGGGGGCAATCAACAAAGAGTGTGTCAGAGCAATGTGAAAAATAATTGTCAGTTGCTAACAAAGGATGTCTGCTTGTTGCACACATTGTGCAAACATGTAGCATTAGGAGGGAAACAGGTCCTAGTAACAAGCTGTTGCGGTGGCCATTATGTTTTGAGGATACCACAAACGCTCCTTTAACAGGAGGAGCTTAAGTGCTCAAGCTAGGGGACAAATTGCCTGTATCAATATGCATCTAGCATCGCCAAAGAGAAAGGTGATGTTAATTTTTTACTGAGGAAGCCTATTGCTTACGCTGATGAACCGATGTAATACTTTACATGTTGCTGAAAAACACTGCTTAGTGACTGCTTCATTTAAAATGGCCACCATACTTGTAATGTGCAAAAACTACAGTACCTGACGATCAAAACATTTGCTGGTGATACTGTTCAAATAGCGTAATGGTTTAGGTAATGCTTCCACTCGTCTGTTTCATCTGTAATTGTGGTACAACAAATAATATATTTATTGGAAAATGCAGCCAAATGAATGATAGGGGAATTATTCATTTTATAGATTTCCTGCTTTTACCATCAAGGATTACGCTCTTCACCTGAGCTATTTATAACTAATAAAAATTCCCTAAAAACTGTCATCCAGCGAAACATTTCCCGTATGCTCCGGTCCAGTTGATTGTGTGTCTGTGTGCGTGTGTGTAAATTTGAAAACCTACAAAAGTATGAGCTGAGCATGACCAGCCTCATTATCAGCATTGGATCCTTGTAGCGATGATTTTTGAATGACAATTCTCGATCGTCCCGAGCGTCACAGGTTTAATGCTCCTCCAGGACCTTTCCATGTGAACGGATCTCCAAACTTTCTAACTAGCTGGGCACATTCTGTTAGGGTCAGACATCCAGCCGCTGTTGTAGTCTTGTAGTCAAATTTGAAATGAAATAATGGATCTAAAAGAACACTGGAACAAAATGTACTTAGATTGAATTGCCATAGACTAAAAAAAAAAAAAAAAAGACAAATTTTCAATCATCCTGTATATATCCAGCAGAATCCTCATCTCTCCAAATATCCACCTCCTCTGTCATTTTGATGCATTTCTTAGCCAATTTCAAACAGTTTTGTGTGCGACCTTTGTATTCTTGAGACTTTTTTTTTTTTTTTTTTTTCCAGGATGGGTCGACAGCAACCTTCAACAAGTGTGAGAAAAGAGATGAAGCAAACCTATGGACTGCGTGACACCGACAATGACCATTAGTTACAAGAAACCTTTGCTCAACATTAATTCAGCTGAAATGTCACCCTTCTTTAATGGCCGTTAAAGTGGAGAGCAAAGAAAGATACGGCTGTTTGTGTAGCATTGTAGAAGCACAGAGGTTCCACCCTTTAAAAAAAAGCACTTGACCTGGTTCCACACATTGGAGTGTCCTTTCCACGGTAATGGCATTTTGCATAAAGCCATTACGAAGCTCAAAGCATGAAATCACCCCGCTTTAGTCCAGATTTGTAAAAGCAGAAACAACTGTGGAAGTGCTTAAGTGTGCATGAGGGGGATAGTACTGAAGGGGCCATTTAAGCATAAACATATTCATCAATCTCTGCTTTTAGAATAATGAGAGGCTGTGAGGGATAACAACATGCAACAAAGCATACAACTGTTTATTCATATTGGTAATTTGGCACACGCTTATGAATTTAGTAGCAGTGGACAAATCATACAAACAACTGTGATAGCGGTTGGTAAGGCCATGTATTTTTCTGTCATAATGTTCATAAAATTGGCACTTTTCTAATCTTATGTGTTTTATTTACCCAGTTCAACTGTCGTGACTGGCGGTGACTTGCTTGTTCCTTGACAAATCGGTTGCTATGCCGTAAGGTATGGTCTTTTGTTTATACTGAAACGTAAAGATGCCAAGATCCACTGCTGGTAGGCTAAACTGAATGCTAACCACTCAAACTCAGAGCCATGTTTAATTTTGAACCTTTATTAACTCATTTCAAACTGTGTTGTACTAATATCCTATTAGACATACATAACATGTATCAATCTATTCAAAAACGGGCTACAGGTGTGCATGTCATCACATATCAAGATATAATACATTTTTTATACCAACTGCACCTGTACTACATTCTGATTCTTTAATTCAAAAGCAAAATGTGTAAAACAAAAGAAACTGCACGTTTATCACAAAGTACTTCAAATGACACTCTGGTAATTAAAGTGAAGAAATTCATTCCGAATCTCTTCCCACACTCAGCTGTCAGCATAAAAAGTGATCCAAAAGATTGTATCTTTCCCTAAACACACCTCAGGGAGCCTGGAAGAAGACACTGACCTCAGCCCCTTCTAGCCCCCCATGCCCTGAGCTGAAATCTCTGGCCAGCTGCAACATTGATCTTACGGGCTAAAATTTCAAGGGCTGAAAAACAATCTCCCTGTTGGCAAATGGATGGCGCGGCACCAAAACTCTTGGGTCATTAGTTCATGAGGAACCCGGAGGACGTGTGCAAGAGAGGCGAAGTGGAGGAATGTTGGGAAGGTTGAACAGATAGACAAGTATCAGACCTTTCCTGGAGACATCGGCTCAGTCTCATGACCCGGGGGCCAGGTCACCGTCACGCTCGTGCCCTCTAACACCCACTTGCTATGTGCATGTTATATACATCAATGTGATACAGGCGAGACTAATTGAACTGCTGATGTGCAGCTAAGCATTCCCTGACAATATTCTAACAGGTTTTAATGAATGCAGTAATATTTTTGGTGAGACATTATCTTGGCAATAATGGTGCATGCATAACACTAGCAAATTAAAAAAAAAAAAGTTTTTGTAGTCTTCATTTTGGGAATTTCTGTGTTAAACCATGATAATGATGCTTGACCTAGGTGCACAAATAAAGCGCCCTGAAAAAAATATGTAAACCCCTTGAAAGTTTGCCACATTTTGTGACCTTACAAAGATACAAAAGAGTATTTTGTCGAGATTTTATTTGACAGACCACCCCTTAATAAAATTGTGAAGTGGAATAAAAAGTTTTTCAAAATGTTAATTTGATAAAACTCAAAGGTTTAAATGCCTATGGCCTGACTGCAGCAGCAAGGTTTAACTTGATATCAAATCACTTTATGTTTTATGTTTAAATTCTGTTGCAACAAAGTTTAAACTAGTTTAACATTAAGATAGATGAAAACCTCTCTTTAAATGTCCGTTTAAAATCAAATTCAAACTGTGATTGACAATGAATTTTAAAATGATAGTTGGGGAGGTTAACTCTAAATAATGGCTGCATTGTTAGCTGAATATGCAAAACAAGTTCAAAACAAGAGACAAGTTCAATCTTGAATTTTATAACAAAGAGCATTTTTTTTAATATAAAAACATACTGGATTGATTATTATTATTATTATTATTATTATTATTATTATTATTATTATCATCTGTGTTAATGCTGAGTGCCGTCCACGTCATTTTTGTCTAATAGGTGATTGCAACATGTGCGGATGTGTTTACAAAACAGTTTGTTTGTTACAGATTGAAAACAAACCTAACCAAAGGGAAAAAGGAAGTGAATACATGCTGGCTTGAATTCAGTTAAAACTGAGTTTTACTAAACTGAAATTCATTTTAAATAGCACGGCAGAGCTCTACCTAAGTGTAAACCTCAATGAACTTGTTAAATGTACTTTGTATAAGTTAAGTAGTTATAAGAATTAATTGTATGCAACATACAACGGTAATAATAAATAAATTGGGGTTTTACAGTAAGGTGTATTTGGGAGTGGCAATACAATCCTTGAAGAATCATGGCATCTTCACACTGGACACTTAGTGCTTAATATGACAGGGTTATTTTAGGCACTTGGCATCTAGTCATAACCTGTTGATCCTGGAAGAGGGCTCCTCGCATCTGCGGTACTTTTTCAGTTTCTTATTTTTTTGTGCCGGATTGGGTTTTTGAAATGTTCCCCCTTCTCTTCTGGGAGCTTTATTCAGAGGAATGATGTTGTATATTTGGAATGTTGTGTGTCATCCTATGTGTGATTTCTTTTTCACCTGTGATCTCATTTGAGACTGTGGTGATTTAGGGCTATACAAATAAATGTGATTTGATTTGAAACAAGTTTTTGTTCTCCCTTTCGAGGAAGAGCTTGTTGCAACTAAAACAACTCTGTTAAATCAGCTCACTTATGTCAAGCAACAACTGTAATGATAAAGTCAGTATTTGTATGATGCCAGGTATCTGGTGTGCGGAAGGAAACACAATTTGTCAGGAGATATTTGTGTCTTGTAGTGGTAATTTCAACTACACCACACACAAGAGAATGACTTTTTTCCCCTCGTCATAACGGGTAGAGATTATTGATGTAAAAAAAAAAAAAAAAAATCGTTGTGATGTGTTTTGTGTAAAAATGTTATGTGTGTACCAGGGTTTGGATGCACCGCAGTTGAAAGTGTTTTTTTTTTTTTTTTTTCCACATTGTTATATGCAGTACAGCTATTCTCGCATGGAATATCTCTCCCAAATTTTGTCTCTCCATGATCTTCCTGATCCGTCTGAAAGTCTTGTCAAAATGATTATCCTTTCATAGAATGACTTGTGAGCTTATTATATAACATCGCTGCAGTCTACTTTCCAACTTTTTAACAAGTACAAAGTTAAGAATCACTGGCCTGAGCTATTTCATGTTTGATCCCATTTCATGTTAGGAAAGTACTTCACTTCTAGTCCTTCGTAAGATACGGATTCATTACGGCTACGGAATCCTTCCTAAACTATAAACACAAACTGAAACAAAGTCTCATCAAAATCACCTCAATGTAAAATGCTTCAACAAATTTTACAACAATCCGCATGAGAAAATCGGGTGGTTCTGTCATGACTTTAGCTACGGAATTATTCAAAATGTGTGCTAAGCGAAGTCTAAAATACACAGAAAAGCTTTATAAGTGGTTTTTGAGCATGACTGAGCCTTCTGTCTTTTAGAGAAGAAAACAAGAATGTGGCCGATCCTTTGTCTGATCCCGTGAATCACTTGTTGTGACACTTAAATGAGTGGCCAAGCATCAGCGCAAACTTTGGATGACAAAATGGGATTAAGTTTGAAACAAAAGGCTACAACCTCGTTATGGTGCTACTAGTCTTAAATACAATGTGTTTCAGCACAATAACCTTAAGCAGTTTTAGTGAAATGTGTCATTTATTCTCAAGCGATTACACTTACAACTATAACAACTACCTCAAATGCACACAGCTGGGACAACCACAATCAGAGTTGTCTTGCTTTGTCCCGTCCTGTTGGATTGTCTTGTCATACGCTGTTACTTACGCTGTACTTGGGGTACTCTTGCCATTCCTGGTTTTCATTTTTAGTTTAGCAACACTAGGCAAAGTAGCCCTAACATCCTGCACGTTACCATTGTTAAGAATCTAGTTTTAGGATTGTCTCGTCTAGCGCACCTGCACTTTGTTATTGTACATTTGAAATGCAGAGGATAGTGAGAAAAGCAATTTCGATTCCTTTGTATGTTATGTACATGTGAAGAAACTGACAATAAAATTGACTTTGACTTTAAAAGAGTCATCATGTAAGGTAGTGGTGTACTTTACTACAACGCAATGACAATTAGAGCTCTAATTGCAGATTGCATGCTTTGGGCAAATGTCTGAGGCTAAAGGCTTGCAGTAATGATTGTGCTGAGTAAAATAAGTACGTCACACTAATTCATGTATATTGTTTCATTTATGAATGTGGAGCTTTGTTTATTGGGAAAGTTCCAGGAAGGGGGCTCGGCCTACACTTTTAAATAAGAGAGACAGTGTGGGATTATTTCTCTATACATTAATAGATCTGTAATTGTTGCAAACTTTAAAGAAAAAAAAAAATCCCACCATGCAGAGGGTGGTGGGCCCAGAACAAAGACAATTTTCTCTCTTCGGCCCAATTGTGTAACCGTTACATGGCTGTCCAGAAAGAAGGGCCTTGGGCAAGGGATTTTCTTTTCCTTTGGCTAGATATACCAGCATGCTCTTGTGTTCTAAAGTTTATGTGTACATTCAGACTGTAAACTTCCAATTGTTAGGGAATATAGATTATAGAAGACTGTATCAGAAAATGTGCCCTCTGCCTGTTTTCTTTTAACTCATTCAATGCCAGGGAC
The DNA here is from genome assembly GCF_059441005.1 of Hippichthys cyanospilos. Taxonomy (NCBI): domain Eukaryota; kingdom Metazoa; phylum Chordata; class Actinopteri; order Syngnathiformes; family Syngnathidae; genus Hippichthys; species Hippichthys cyanospilos. Next base: position 14,927,046 of record NC_142376.1, on the reverse strand, counting down.
ATATTTTCACATTTTTTAAGATTCCAGTCATTAAATCCCAGATAACATTTTCAAGAGTTAACAGCTTGAATTTCTCAACCGCTTAATGTGTTGGAGTCCATTTAAATGTGTTTACAGACTTTTGACAGGCACTCTATATGGATTCAAATAGAACAATAAATAAACAAATGAAGAACGGAGCCAATTGGGGTGTCTGTTACTATTGCTCTGGCTGACAGCTTACCTTCACTGGGCTTTGCAGTGTGAAAGAATTTTACAATGCAAAACATGGATTTAAAATTGCTTTAGAATTCCCACATATATCTTACACATGCAGTCACTGTAGTCATTCCAAATTGAACAACAGTATATCACATTGACAAAATGAAGCGTCATCAATGCACCGAAACAAAAACAAAGAAAACAAAGTAGGGGCTTCTAGCTCCTGAAAATAATGTTCTTATGTTGGCCATTTTTTCCTCCCATATTTTCCAAATATTACCTGTTTATTTTTCTTCATCTGTTTCATGCTTTTCAGTGCTTTCAAATTTCGATTTACTCTCTCTGAACAAAATGACAGAGTTCTTGTCGGAGGCCGGCGCGCTTATCGACAGTCTCAATCCCGCAGCGAGAGATCCCTTGCTATTTGTTGAATTTAAGTGTGATGGTGTGCTTTAGTGGCTCATCTGCGGCTGCACTTTCTCAGCCGGCACTCATGTGATTAGATTTCATATCCCGACCGGCTGAAGATAAACTGTATCTCCATTGGCCAGGCCTCTTAAGATCAAGCTGCTTTTATGGAAGCTTCCTCACAACACTTTCCTCTAAACATTGTGATGCAGAAAAACATGCTTGTGTCAATTAATACAAGATTTAATGGTAGCGTTATTTGGTTTTCTCAACGGAAGGGATGAAGGCACCTATATAAAAATCCTAAGGCAGGCCCGGGAGCCCATCCGCCATGCGGGCGTACATACGGCAAAGGTGGAAGAAGGGATGAGGTGGAGAGGGCTGCTGTGTGTATTTATTGTTCGCTTCTGCTTTAATGGCTCGTGACTGGCTAGCTTTATTAAACTGGGCTTTGAGCACACACATAGCAGCACTAAAACCTCCGGATGGCTGAGAGGGGATCAATTTGAACTGCCGCCTGTAAGAATTACTGCAAAGTAATGGTATTATCACACAGGTAGGCCTTGCTTGTGCTATGGGTTAAATAGACCATTTAAATTCTTTAATCAACTTTAGTATGAGCCACATGAAAATTCTAGGTCTATTTCAGTTTTTTTTAGACTTTATACTGAATATTAATTAAGATAAAGCCTTGCAAAAATACTTGCAGTAAGAAGGACAAAGCAACATAGTCAATACATTTTGACTACCAAACATCTACTTTGTCATGTTGTAAAACGCAAATGCAGCAAAATAGGGGGACCTAAAACATAGAGATTATGACAAATCTTCAAGTTGGAATATGTACTGCACTGTGTTTTTTGGATGGCTTTTCTTTAGCTTCATGTTGGGGTTGTGATCACGGCATGTCAATATTTGTTCACAGAGAGCCTGTGAACTCCTTTGATTCCTGTGACCTATGGTGATATAAATAAATTTGACTTAAGCCACAAGAATGACTTAAGGAAGCAAAAGGCACAATAACCGACCATGATTCAACTTTTGCCCACAATGTGGCGAGTCTATTTACGCTAAGCAGTTTCAAACAAAAAGGAGGAGCATTTGCAGTTAGAAGTGTAAGTATCGTCCAACTGCAATTCATTCGCTGTAGTCAACACTGGATGTGTTCAGAATCTCTGCCCTGCCCTCTGAGAGCATGTAAGTTCGGAGAAGCAGAGGGCGCTTCACGCCCATCAATTCCCGAGCCCAGCCTATGGTTAAAAGTAATCAATAGCTCACACTTGAAATGTTTCCATCTGTACCGCCTGACACACTGGGGTCTAGGACTTTTTTTGAGGCACTCTAAATAATCGCACGGTAGATTTGAACAGCATTCTGAGCACTGTACTGTATTATATCCTCCCTGTCTGTGAATGTTTCCAAGGGATTTAAAACAAAACAGAATATTAAAGTCATTCTAAATTATATGCAAATATTCCAATTCTGTCTTTGAAAGCTCTGCCCAATTGGCTGCAGACACCATGGTCACCCTTGACCCTTGCTACCTCTGTTAATTGCATTTCACTGCTTGAAGGTTGCAGAAAAAGGCTGGGATTTGCAAAGGAGGACAGATTAGCACTCATCACAAGTGATGTTTGAGACCTACCACTGACCCTTGAGGGCAAGAAGCCGCTTTCACACTGCAATACACAGGCACACAAAAAGCCTATTGTTACCAGGCGCCCAAAAACGTAGACAACAAATCGCAATGTCAGAAACTTCATCATTCACGCCAATATAATGTGCAGCTTTGGTGAATGATAATGAATGATAAACCACACAGGGGCACTCATATGGTGCAACAGCAGTCTGTGAGGGTTTTTGCCTCTGATGTAACAAATAAAAAATAATAGAAGTTCATGCTTATTTGAATTAGAGAATGCTACACATGAAGCAGAATATAAGCAAATAGCAAGAGCTAGTGACGAGTTGTTTTTAAAAAATAAATGCCACCTAAAAAGGCACCCAGATTGTCTAAAACAATGAAAAGTTTATCCATCCAGCAATTTTCAACACAGACTGTCCTCATTAAGGTTACAGGGGAGCTGAAAAGACAAATAATACACAACAGTATGCATGCGTGACTCTTGATAAGCAAAAAAATTTGTATCACAAAATTTGTATCACATGATTAAATTCCAATTTATTATCAAAGTGATTTATTTTATGTTGGCCCTGATAGAAGTAAAAGAATAAAAATCATCATCATCATCATCATCAACGGGAAAGTGAGAGTGAGTGACCACTTTTAGTTTCTGGCACAATCAAGGTAATGTAGGTGCCAGAGGTCAGACTAAATATTTTAAATGCTAGCCAGATGAAATGCATCATTAAGGTGAATTTCCTAGTCTGCTCAGTAGCCAATCATGGAAACATAATTGGGTTTTTCTGTCCCCATAACACTTGCTGACACCAAAATTGAAAAGCTTTTAAGCACAGTTGACTAAAGAAGTGAAAGATGCCATTAATTTCCAAATGAGGAAGTAGACTTGATGAGACACAATGGCAGAGGACTGGATTGTCTAGATGTCACGCCACATTTCATTACAGTATTGTATACTATTCCATTTATATTGCGGAAAATAATGCATTGAATGAGGTAGTAGAATTAGTAGGTAAGGTAGATTAAGTAGGATTGGCAAAAAGGCTTTTGCATGTTTTTCAAATATGCAGTAGCCATTCTAAACGGAGGTAATTAAATGCATACAGATCTTGCAGGGGTGTAAAAGGCTCCAGTAAAATAAAACGCATGATTTAATGGCCATCTGTTTGGTGCCTATGCAGACCTTCCTGTGACATGCTTTGTGAGTGATCAAAAGCAATGTCCACATCAAGAGTCATTCACCTAAGGAGACACACAGGGAAAATAACAAGACTTGCCTTTAAACCAAACTTTAGGATAACCTCCAAAATTAGTCACTTTTTTCAGGATTTCCCTCTTTCTTAGACTGTCATTGGGAACTCAATTTTAGTGTTTCAAGATGTATGCCAAATGCCTACAAACACATTCTGCATGGTTATGCACACCTTGATTCTCACAAAAAATCTTCAAATTGTTCCATTCGTATCTAATCTATCTTCAGTAAATAAATTATTGAACGGCTGTGCCCCACACAGGAGGGCACATCCAGCGTGGAAGGTTTAACTAAACCTGTAACAAAGGCAAAAAGAAAACCAAAGTAAGAAAACAAACCAAGCATCTTTACTCAAGAGCTTCTTAGGGGAGATAAACCACGTTAAATTTTCATATACTGTAGCTCACATTTAAAACTTCATTAAAAGGCATGACATATATCAAAACGGATCTAGACAGAAAGTAAACATGCCTTCATTTCAGAAAGCCAGTGAGCAATATTTCACATATTCAGTCGAAACATATCAGCTTCAAAACCTGCAAATCTAATTTGCTCGACTGTTGGGATTCGTATCTGATTTGTACTAATCAATGACATTAACATGCATTATTACGACTGTTTAAAAGGCAGAAAGCCTTCCAATGGCTTCCAGCTAAGTCTTTATATGTGTTTTATATATATATATATATATATATATATATATATATATATATATATATATATATATATATATATATATATATATATATATATACACATTTTTTTTTTTTAATCTGTGCTTCTTTGTAAGACAACACTCAGACAGAGCTACTGTGTTACTGTGTAAAAGAAAATATCCCATGGAGTATTGACAATGGTTATCGCAGATCCCCCCCCCCCCCCCCCCCAACTATTCACATAAATCATCATGACCTTCAGGTGAAAACCTGCGTACAGTAGACAGTCAACAATGGGAATCAACAGTTGAGCTTTGTGTGGCTTCATTGCATTGAGTTTATGGTGTGTCAGTGTGCTGATCCATTCATCAGTACTGGAGGCTAAAGGGAAGGGATTGTGTTTTATTTGCAATTCCAGGTGGATGTGGTGTTTGGTGATCTTCGCCCAACTAACCTCAAAGCTTGAATCTCTCGGCTTGCAACAGGTCCAGCCACCCACCAACTGTAAACACAATAGCTCCCCATGGTGCCGAGATGATTGCGGTTTCATCAAGGCTAGAACCAGAGCCACGAGAGACATGCTCTGTCTTTCTCACAGTTTGATGAATTGGGTCATTTTTCTGCACATGGTAGAAAGATCCCAACAAACTGATTGGCAAGCTGTGTTCATCAAGGCTTGGAAAGCTCCTTCAAAAAGACAAGATGCAGTCAATACTAGCAAAATGAAACTGCAAACCCCACAAGAATGCTCATTAAGTCCTAACTATACTCGCCCAACTGTGTATGCACTAAGGTGAGGCTCGTTGTAGCATGCCAACTTTCTGTGGGCTCAAATGGCATTTCATCACTTGGATAAATCTTTCTGGAAGTACAAAGAACACATACACTAAGTCCTGCTTTTAAACACACACATCACTGGTGTTGGGCAGAAACCTCCTATGTCACAATGTGAGAAATGTCGTATATTTTCACAAATCTACACTAATGATCAGTCCATACATGTGGGTGTCATTGACCAATATTAAGTTTTGAAAATGACTTGCTCAACTTAACAACGCAATTTAATGGGTGAACAAATTATGCTGTCTTGTGAAAGAAAGAAGAAGTGGTGAATTCCCAGGTACAATCATTCATGTCAGCGAAAATTTAAGTACTGCTTAGGGCAAAATTCTCAAAAGAATGTGTGAAAATGTGAATACTTGATGCAAGTGGTGTCACGCTCAATCACAATGGAGGGCAAATCTCAGAGTGCACGTTGTCACTTGCTGGACAGGCTACATTTTGAACAGAGAAATCAAAATGTTTTGTCACAATCGATGTGACTCAAAACAAGATTAGAAACCATACAGTACCAAAACTAAATCGACTGTTAAAAATATTAATAATAATAACTATATTACACATCTGTCAAATGCATACAAATACACAAAGTGAGCATGATGCTAGAAACCTGAGCATTAGGGGGGAAAGAAAGTTGCTTCTCGGGTAAGAGAAACATAAAAAAAAAAAAAAAAATGTCCTCATTTTATTTTCTCAAAACTTGATATTTGGCATCTAATTATTGAAACATGCTAGTTTATGTTTGTGATAAGGTGCTATGCTGTAAAGATCGTCAGGATGGAATGCAGGTGTCCATCAGCAAGAAGGCTTGTGATTTATGGTGAGGCAACTAATGCTCTGCATTATGGGATGTGTAGTACTGCGTACAGCACTTCTTATTGTGCCATTAAAAAATAAATTGTGGCATTTTAGGGAAATAGGAAGGAATAAATTGTGGCATTTTAGGGAAACAGGAAGGAGACGTGTTGCCTACGTGGTTTCGCTGTGGTTAGAATGATCACATTTGTATTAGTGTTCCTCTATAATATGTTAGCTTGTAGGAGCATTGTGTAATAGAAAAAGTTGTGTTTTTTTTATGCAGTTAAAGTATAGACAATTTTGGCAGAAGTGAATTTGGAGCCCTGCAATTAATGACATGCTGGTTTCTTTAAACATTAGGGTACCTTGTGCGTGTTTGTGTCAAATAAAAAGTAGGAGTTTCGAAGAATAGCAAAGACACCATATGTTTACTGTCATTATACACTTGCTGCGCAAGGCAAGTTCCACACTATTAATCAAATGGTTCCATGGGCCAGATGGAATTGTGTGTTGGGCTTGATGTGGCCCGTGGGCCGTGAGTTTGTCACATGTCCTTGTGTATTACATACATTTATTGTTGTACAGAGGGGAAAGGATATGATGGGGGATTCTGTGCCATTATGTTTTTCCCAGAGCCATCAAAGCTCTGAACAACAACAGATCAGGAACATATTGAATACATCCGCAATGACTGCACTCCTGTGAACCGATTTCTATTCTATTCATTTTATGTATTGCTCACACGTATTTGATATGCACCTATCGGAGCAGCGCTCCCAATTTTGTCGTACACCTGCTGTACTATCACATTAAAGGCATTCTATTCTCTTCTATTCCATCACTTAAAACTGGTCCATTTATGTCATTGTCATGATATATCCTGTTTTTGTCCAGCCATACTGCAGTAAATGTGAGGCAGCAAAGTATGTCTGTGCATTCCTTGATTTTTGGGTTGTTGTGTTTCTTCCAAAATCACATTCAATGAGAAATTGTTATATTGTGTGGGAGCACTCTGAAAAACCTTTGCTTTGCTAAACGCCAGAGAAAGTTATAAATTAAGGACCACCGCACACAATAATACTGTATGTTACAGCCTATTGCAGCGAGATACCTGTATTGTGTAATGCCAAGTTGCAAAACTAAACTGCTAAATGGGGTAAAGTAAATCAATAATATTTTTCACTCCCAAAAAAAAAAAACATGTTAACAGTTGCTGCCAGCCAACAAACATTCAATAACTCGGTGTGTATGTTGATGACCTGGATCTCTTTCTTGTTGTGAAAATGCATTAATTCGCAGACGGAAATGAGAAGACATAACACAAACAGTTTAGCTTTCACACCACCCACTGTGGCAAACATCTGTTCTCCGAGCTCTTTTTGTCTGCCATTTTCCACACCTCTTCACTTTCATTTTTCCTGGCATTCACCTCGAGTCTTCAGTGCACCTTTACGTGGGTTCCTGTGACTCTCCTTTGAGATCCGTCTACAGAGCGCACACTGCAGGAGCCGCGTGCAGGTGATAATGAAGTGCCTAGGAAGAGGGGATAAGGTGGAGTGGTGGGTATCTTCCCAAAGGTATAAAGTCTCATCTCCTAAACAGGAACGGCGCAGGGAGCATATTTTAGCTCAGTCCGACTAACTGGCTCAGTGTCAGTCTCAGCAAGTATACCAGGATTGCTGCTGGGTCTTTAGGAAGCGGCGAGGGGGTTCCCACAGTGACTTGTCCACCTCCTGAGGGATGCTTGGTGTTTCATCTGCTCAATGCCCGCCTGTTTATGTTGCACAGCCAGGCTGAGAGAAGCAGACACTGGGAAAGTGAAGATCTTCACCAAGGGAACCAACTGATACAGTGAAGGATAAATACAGGGTGAGGGTGAGACAGGAAGGATAGCGGAAAGAGAAAATGCTATTCCCCGTGGCCTGGCAAAAAGATGACAGCTTTCCTCTGGAGCATGCTCTGCTCTCACTTGGCTGAAACCTCACTTGTAGGCGAGCGGTCTGTCAGACAGGCCTAACTAGATTGCCCCTTGAGGGACTCAGAGCTCGACAGTGAGTTACATGTTGGCAAAAAGCCACAACGGTAGGTCGGTTTCAGCAAGATGTGTTGGATAAGGAAAATGACTAAGCAACCCTAAAGCCCGTTCAAGGCCATTGCATTTATATTATTTTCCCACATCATTTCAACTGCACATAATTGATAAAACATTTGCTATGGTATTCAGTAAAGATTGTGCCACAGGGAGCAATCTACCCATCGACAGATTGCGTGTGTACTCTTTATGCCTCTGGAATGTATAGTAAAGCTAGCCACCCCAGCTAGCACTGTGCCAAAAACCACAGGCCTATAATGAGTCCATTTGATGAGAGTACCATTCAAGCCTGTCAGACAGGTTTAAATTTTGTGAGAGGCAACCAATATTGAAGTAGTGCCTGAGTGATAGGCAGCAGTAAGTGGAAACTTAATGTTCAACCACAACATCTTATGGCACGCTGGTGGACCTCACTTTCTATAACACAATATTTGCCAAAAACCATCACTAGCTAACCTTGGAAGTCTCGAGCTGCACAAAACAATATCAATTGTTCTTTTGAAGGTTTTTGAGTGCAGAACAAATGAATCCATTAAAAAAATGTAGTAAACAAGATTTATTAGGATTTAAAAAGGTCTCACATGATTTCTTTTTGTATATAGCACGTTTTTTTAATTTAAAGTCATAATGATCTGAGCATTTAAGGAGGTGTAATTTTGTTGTTACATTACTATTAGATTGCATTAAGTTCTATTTCAGGTTCAAAGGTCACCTTCAATTTTTTCACATTGTCATTTTGTTTTCCAAATTTCTATTAAAGCTATATAATAGCTCTGTGTAATGTAATGATTGTAACTCAAGTAATGCATGTTGTGAAAAATCTAGACAATTCTCTTGCGATCTAAATGTGTGTTTTTTTGTTTTTTGGTGGATAAATGTGCTATGTGAGTTGCTGATGACACAAACTACAAATACACACTGATGTAACAGCTGCCCTATTGAACTTTTGACCAGCGAATCTGCTGTAGCTCCATTTTTTTTTTAATTGCAGTAACTAACTCATACAAATAAATGTTGCAAAGATGAAGGATTCATGATTTTCAAAGTATGATGTCAACCCTTTACCCATGGTAAGGGTTTCAACCACGTGGCAAAGTTCTCAGAACCTCATGTGATGTCTTTGTGTTAGTCTTGCACTGATTGGTAAGACTATGATGTAGGGTAGTGCCCTGTTAAGAACTGTCCCCATCTGTCAAATCTCATCACTCCATCAGGCATCGCTAGGGGCAGCGGGACCCAAACTGACCACTGAGTCAACTGACAAGGCAACTCAGCATCCAGATATCCTAGAATAAGACTCATACAGCTGAAGCCCAGTTACACACTCGCAAATTCAGACGGACGCTGACAGGCTTCATGCAAGCAAAAGTGTGGACAATCAAGTCGCACTCGCACACACAACCATGTGAAGACACAGTCAAAAAGGCAATTACAGATAATGCACACAGACACGTGCGTGCAAAACAAAATGGCCAAAGCGACCGCAGGATCAGCCCACAAAACAGGCCACAATGAATCTGACACAGAACGCAAATGTGCTCTGACACTGGGGCTGGTAATGCTTTGAGTTGTCTAAAATCTCAACAACTGACCCAGAAATTGTGATACACTGAGGGGTCTGGGGTCCAGGGGAAGTCGAGTGCAATGCAATGTGGATACGAACTAAATAGATATTTTCTTGCCTAGTTCACAAGCCCTGTGGCGGGATATACTGTACACTCTTTGCACAATGTGCAGTGACAGAATAAGGCGGAGACTTAAATTGCAGTCTTTTGCAACGCAGAGCCATGTGAATAAACAGTGGATTCAAATATGCAGAGACACTGTGTAGAATTGCACTAGATCAATCTCCCGTGTCCCCAGATTGAAGTCAAAGGCCATCCTTGTTTCCTTTTGGAGATGGAAAGAGAAGAAGAGAGCGGCTGCAGAGGTCAAACACAAAGGAAAACAAGCAGCTGCAATATAGTTATAGTGGAGACCCTATGGGAGAACGGGAAACAGAGTGCGATATCACATTTATTTTCAACTAAATGCTTCAGAAAAGTCGAATAATGGGCTGCTCTATTCTTGTGCCCTTCCTTGCAGTTAAATGGCAGCACAAAAGTACTGAAAGCCTGAACCTTTAACACTTCAAACATCTTAGAAATATTACTTACTGCATTTTTTCTTTCTTTTTTGTAGAGAAGAACATTTCAGTGGATGAATTTCATGCACATGTAAGAACCGTTGTATTAACAGTTCTAAAGAAGGGTATGTCCTAACAGGATCACTTTCGTTTTAAATAGTGATAACTTTACAGATATAGTTTGTGTACTTGGCTTGATATGCTAGATTGTGCATGCAAAAAAAAAAAAAAAAAAGTACAAAGCAGATGTAGAAGTTGATATACTAGCCAGACCTATGTTTGGTTGGGTGAAATTATACTTACAACTCAAGTATGATATTGTTGATGATGAATTTAGAATCAAGCGAGTATGCTATCACCTTCATCCTGATGTGCACTACAAAGATCTTAAGAGAATTCTGGCGCGGTTCTCTTCTAGCATGAATTTATTTCCAGTCAAAACATGCTTTCACCCGGCATCCTGTTATGGTCAGCATTAGAAATAGGAGGCTGCCCCCAACACTGGGTTTAATTTGGTTTAATTATTCGACTCCTCCAAAGTCGAAAACTGTCAGTTTATGGTGCAATTTACATTTAGTCTGTTTTTTTTAAAATACCATCTATTTTTGTTTGTATGTTTGATTTACCCTTGCACATACAATACAAACGTTGAGAAGTAAAATATGGAAGTCAGGCTAGCAAATAGCATATTTGTTGGGACAAATAGCATTTCAGCACAGAACATGACCACATGACAAACATTAACTAAATAAGGACAGGGTTCAGGGATTGAGTCCAAGCTGGGCCGGTCGTTCCTCATTGTTTTAAACGAACTAGAAAAGTATGACATGAAATAGAAATATCCTTTATACTCACTGAATGATGAATACATATAGCATTTTCCAGTTTTTAGCCCAAGCTGCAGTCAAATTCCAGTTGAATTTCCTACGAGATATATAACTACGGAATATAACGCGAGCCAATGAATAGGAAAAATCCTGTTGAATGAAAACCAGTGGGTGTTAAGGTTCACCACCACCTGCACAATATTCTGAGACGTGTACACTGAGATTTGTCCTTGACCTTCAGATGATACCTTCAACAAGGAAATTACTTTTGTAAAACACATATGATTTGCTGGAAGGATACAATGTGCCTATGTGCCACAGTGCACATATTAAGGAAAGCAGTTTGTGATAGTATTTTCCTACACCATATAAAAATTTCACCATATGAGGGGATATATAAGCTTATATAATTGTTTAAAAAAAATAATCATTGATGACCAGTGGAGAATTATCTATTAAAAAAAATCTTGTCTTTGTGTTGACTTGGCTCAAACCTGGTAATAGCGGCAGAAGAGAAGGCTCCATATGGTTGACAATGGTGAAATATGTGCCATTTAAATTTGTTCCTTTCCTTCACTTGCGGTACAATGCCAGAGATCAAGCGCTGCCATCAACCAGCTTAAGACATGACTGCCGCAGGCACCGGCCAGCAGCTTGATTTATACATCAGGACAGAGATGAATGATTCATAGGCTACGAGAGATATACCAAGACACGTGGCAGATGTGTCCTTCTGTCATTTACAGATACACACCTTCTCATAAATCCAGCTGAACAGTCTCTGAAGCTTAGCATTGCACAACTGACCTTTACTTATTTATTTATTTATTTATTATTTATTTATTTTACTGCCACACTTAATTGCCGGAGGTGGGCAGTCCATCAGCACATGTTGGTCCGTCACCAACAGACACCTTTTTTGTCGATGGAGCGGCGGGTGATGAGAATGCGAAAACAACTGAGTAATAAGAATGTCGGAATGGGTGTGTTACGTCTGCCATTGTAATCGTCGGGATTACATTCCGTCAGCTGTCCGTCGGTCCGACACCCCCCTTTGGCCAAATGAAATGCAAGACAAATGTTTTGCCTGTTTATTTGTGGCAATGCATCTTTCCATTGACTATAATATGTACTCGCTACAGCTCACTGTGTAGTTAAAAGTGTGAAATGACTCATCACAGCTCAGTAACTTCACATTGAGAAGCTCTCCTGTGGTATAAAATTCAATCCATAGGGTAACACAGCCGAATGCCATACAGTTGCTAATTAGATAAAGCCTCCCTGTCCAATTAATTGCCCATACATGATGTTATATAAACTATTAGAAAACCGAAATTCTGGATCTAAATATGCCATTTTAATGCAACTCACATTTCCAGCCTCCTAGGCTTCCAAAATTCCAATAGCCCTCAAAAATGGTCCATTTACATTGAAAAATTTCCAGTGAAAGTCATCCAGTAAAAACATAGTCCACACCAAGCCTTTTTATCCATGATGCACAAACGTTAATTGCTGCTGAAAGATCCGCATTTCCATCAGATATGCACCATTCCACACATTTTCATTCGTAGCTTGTTATCATGTAAGCATCAGCTGACTTGTATACTATATCAAGCATCAGCCATTAAACGATGCAGGAGGAGGAGAAGAAAAAGAAGAAGAAAAAGATGACAAAAAAGTGGTCATCCACACATGTTTGATTGTACGTCAATAGTAAAACACTAGTAGCATTGATGAGACTGACCTGCCGTTTCTGACAAAAAATGACGCATCTTTGTTAAATTGCCATAACTCATATTCTGGTTGCACTAGCAACGTCATTCTAAAAGTAGAAAGCTCTGATTTTTATTGATACTATACATTGTGGACTTTGGCCGAGTATCAGATGATTATATGCCGGGTGTGCAGGGAGTGTAAGCAGTGCTGTCAGTGTAAATAAAAGTCCGGTGTTGTAAATACTGGTTATAATGAAGTGTTTTTAACATGTGTTTGTTGCCTTTTTTGTTGTTGCATTGTCTGTTATTCATCTTTCTTTCATCGTTCAGCTTTTTTCTTTTTTTTGCCAGTTTCATTTTTTGTAAATAATTGTGTCAACACTGGAAAAGAGACTGTTGAATAGATCCACCAGGAAGATATAACTCCTGTGTTTAAATTTGCAGTGGATTCACCAGAGAATCTAAAAGAGGAGACAGGAGTTGAAAGCATTATCGAGGCTAGCCCCATCAGATTTTTTAGGGGTGACTTCAGTAGCTGCAAAAGGTAAGAATAATCTTCTTTTTTCTTTTTTTCTAAGCTTCTTTTTTTTTTTTTTTTTTAAACTTGTTGCCCAGAAGTTAAATGAGACTTGTGGAGAATCTGCTGTCTTTCAAGCCACTGTAAAAGAAGCCAAACATTCTGATGTCATACAGTTGGCTAACCATAACCTAGGCTGGTCACGATCGACACAATGGACTCCCCTGTCAAAGAGCATTCTCTCTTGATGTGCAGCATCACTGAAACAAAGGGTGAAGTCCAGTTGTAATTATGTAACACATTTGCTAGTTACCGTTTAATTTTAAACTCTGAGTCCAATCACTTGGCCAAGCAATGTTGATTACAAGAATACAAAATGTGGAACTTGTATTACATTCAGTATGTATTACTAGAGTTTTCCTTGAACACCAGGACTAATCTTGAAAACACCTCAACCTGAGGGCAGGACCTACAATATACCAGCAGAGATATTAGTTGCATCTCGATCAGGGTGTAACTAAGCGCTCAGTAAATATGAGGAGATAAGTATGTCCCTTGGGCATTGCGCTGACTGAGGATTCTTTGCATTTCATTTATCATGTTACATTATTTAGGCTACTCCTTGGGGAAAACACACTATCTTTGTCATAAGTTATGCTAATGGCTGTTACAACCATATGAGAACTGAAGATCATCAATCTAGCATAGTGCGCGATCGATGAGCGATGAGAATAATGTCTTCTTTGAGTGATTAATCGTTAGAGGGAGGTCCTGAGCTCCCAGAAAGCTGATGTGGCTGCAATGAGGGCAGCAGACCAGCAAGGCCAAGTAGTCACACGACACCATCACCGATCTCATCCCCCCCACCCCGCACGCTTTACAAAGAACACCGTGCCCCAGTCTCTGCCAATCTCCACAATAAACAGGCCTCTGGCAGCACCAGAAAGAGGATAATGGTTCACCTGGAGGTGACGTGAAAAGAAAACAGAGCTCTTTGCATAACAAATGGAGACTGAGATATAGACAACAAAGCAAATATGGATCTTATAAAAAGATTATCCAAACATTCCCAAAACAGAAAACCTTTTCTTTTTTTAAATACAAAGGGAGACAAAGTTGCAGGATCATAAAGTCCCGCACATACTGTTTGGATTTACGCAACCTGCATTTTTTTATCACTGGTGATTACATTTTAGCATGAGTTCAGAACCTAAAAGAGCAGGCCTGGATGTTATTCTTCCATTAATATTTTGCTTAGACTTTCTATCGTAACAACCTTCTCAAAAAGTCATTCCTTTGTGTATACATGAAAACAGAGGCAATCTTTTCTTATTCTATTTCAGAGGACTACCTCTTGAAGCTTAGAGTGCCAAGAGTGTGCTAAGTAGTAATCAGAATGGAAGGTGGCTATTTTGAAGGCGACAAAATATAAAACATGTAGGTCTGATAACTGCATAAGACATTTAGAAGGAGGATCTCTAAGTGGCGAGTTTAGAAAAGACTATGTAAAAGTACAACTTTTCTCATAACAAATGTTACATACACTCATAAATGGCTGAACATGAGGCTGCTGTCGGAAAACGGACCACAGGACAGGCACCAGAGTCAGACGCAATTGCCTGGACATCAACCACGTGGAATCCCGCAATACTTTCGCAGACTTAAAGCAATGAAAAGACCAGGGGGTGCACAGCACTACAGTTGGTGTTACGCAATCAGCGGCAAAGGCTGGTTAATTCAGTAAGCATTGGAGAGCCAGATTTAGTACTTACCTAGGGGGTCGAGAAAGGAGGGCCAACACAAGAGAAACAATTTGTTTGGGTGGTCTAGTTAAACTCAATTGCTAAATGGGCAACAACTGTGGTTTGAATGCTAATGAGCCAGCAACCTTTTACTGAATGGAGACATCAAAAGGCCAGGGTAGCGGTTCTCTGCGGCTACAACATGCTTCGCGGAATCATTACAAAACTGTGAATATGCAGTTACGTCGCCTTTGATAAATTGGAGTGGTGGTGAGATAGACAGCAGGATGTTTACGTTCTCTTTGGGATGGTGCCAGCATCCAGCCACGTGGTGACACACATTACAAGATCATCTCAGTACCATTCATAATTATCCCCTATTCACCAAGGTCTCATTTAGTGTGCTATTATCAGAGATCATTGTTATTTTCCTCCATGTATGTTCAGAATCCCAGTGAGACCAATATGTCTAATGCAGATAACCATGCTATTTTGGTTAACTCCATTGTGTACTTGAAAGTAAAAACATAGGGCCCAGTGAGAATTCCCATTAGTGATTTTGTAGGATTAAACAGAGCAGCGGAGCATAACAGTGTTCATTGTACATCTCGTTATTCTAGTTATTATTATTTAGTGCCTCAGAGTACCAATACTATATATATATATATATATATATATATATATATATATATATATATATATATATAAATGTATCCTTGTGAAACTGAGTTTGTTTTGGCAAAGTGATGGTGGTAGGCCAGCCTCCCAATCTATGGGAACGAAATAATGCTCTGGTGCATGAGGCCAACCATGATGAATCACAGTTGTGAAACTCCCCCTCTGCAGAGTCCTGAGGAGACAGCTGGGAGATAAGGAAGGTATGAGAGCACGTCCTCTTTTCACATCGATCCTTTCCACCACCAGGGGAGAAGGTATTCACACGGCAAACCACAGATAAAGCTAAGGGGAGGGTCAGGGTGAGAAGGGTTTGCAGCTTCAGCAGCCACCTCAGAGTGATAAAGACACAGGAGCAGAAAAGCCTTCTGGGCTTTGCATGAGGCCATGCATGGGAGTTGCTTTGTTAATTATTGCAATCACTCTTTTTAACGTTGGAAAACTGGACTTGATTGTAACCATCAATTTTGTTTTCTTTCAGGGAAAAAAAAAAGCTACATAGGACTAAAAACATTATCAAAGAAGTGTTTTTGTTCACTTTATTGACCTTGAAATCAATTAGAATTAATAAGTGGAGGAGTGTGCTTCTTGCCATAACTGCTGTTAAGTATGCACTCTAACTGTCAAAACGCCCGGCTATTTGGCATACTAAGGTACATTTATATAACAAAGACTACGAATAAATAAAGAGGTTTTTTAATTGTGTGTCATAATACAGCTTTCCCTTTTGTATAACTGGGGTCACGTTCCTGCAAAATGCATAAGAAGTGAAGTCCGTGGAGTGGAGGGGGCGTGCATCAGTGATATATATATATATATATATATATATATATATATATATATATATATATATATATATATATATATATATATATATATATATATTTTTTTTTTTTAATAATAATGTTGTAATAGCAACCTGACACTTTTTTTTCTTAAAATGCAAATGACAAGATGGAAAAAAAGGTGTTTGGAAAATTATTCTGATGATTAGAAGAAGCATTCTGAAGAAAATATACATTTTGTGTAGAGGAAAATTGTATTTTAGGAAACACTTTGGAAATATATTGTTAAATATTAAATTAATTATGTTTATTAATAATTATCACATATAATTATTATTACTAAACATACTAACTAGCATTTGAGCATCATAATTTTTAGATGCTCCTCCTCCTCCAATTTCCTTACAAGTTTCAGTTAAATATATTTGCCAAAGTTTCCGAGCAGGCAGAAATTCGCAACGTCAACAGGTCAAAATTTGTGTTATGTTTCAAACACTGCAACTTGCCCAAAAAACTTAATTCGTGTAAATGGAAGATTATTAGTAAGAAAAGATATGTGGGCAGCTGAATAAGTTACGTACAAAAGCAAATGTCCGTTTGTGAATTTATCAAAAATTATTAGAACTTTTAGAACTACCTGACATAACTTGGTAAAAGATGCTTAAAGGGATTTAAGTTTTTTTTTTTCTTTTTATTTATAAGTGAATAAAAGAAAAGCTTTTCTATCTGGTCATGGATCTGGTATGGGCAGTTAGTTCAAATCAAAACTTTTCACAAAACCTATAGAAATTCACTTCCTGAATAATTTATCTTAATTTTCTATTTTTAAATTCTGTCAGGTGCATGCAAGTGTTGAAATGTGTATTGTTACTCTGGATATATTTGGTATCAATACTTCAAATAATAAAATCATCACGCATCATGCTAATCACTCTGCCACCAAGCCGCCTCAGGTATTAACATTTTTTTCCCCTGTTTAAATACACTTCAATTCTTTGAAGTAGCTAAGTAAAAAAATAATAATAAAAAAAAAGTGAAATAGCAAGACCACAAAAGATGAACAGCGTTATAGTGAGGGAACCCTATAATACAGACAACAATGGTGTTAATGTGATGTATTCACATGAATAAAATAAGCCACAGTGTGAAAACGTTTTCAGTTGGTTCCAGGTGAGAACATAATATATCGACCTACTCTATTATGCTGTGTTGTGATGCGTTTTATCCCTAAGTGATACATTTAATGAGAAAAACCATAAATGATCGTTTTGTGATATTCTTTGACTCCATTTTAAAGTGCCTTACTGCATTGAATTCTGCTTCTTTTCATCAAATTAAACGAGTTGCGTAAAACGAACATCAATTTGTAGGAGTTGCA
This sequence comes from Hippichthys cyanospilos, assembly GCF_059441005.1. Lineage (NCBI taxonomy): Eukaryota > Metazoa > Chordata > Actinopteri > Syngnathiformes > Syngnathidae > Hippichthys > Hippichthys cyanospilos. The sequence goes on along the minus strand of NC_142376.1, from coordinate 14,909,393 downwards.
TATCACATTTGGAGAACTTGGCTGGGTTATTGAGATGCAACATGACTTCTGATATCAATCACGGAACTTCTATGTTTCAACAACAGAGTGAGGACTCTTAGCACAGTCGGAAGGTGCTCTGATAAGAGGCCGCACCTGTCAAAATGTGCAGTCTTAACCATGAGGCATAACGAGAGCCACTCCAGGCAGTGTGATTAGATGGCAATGAGATTTCATCAGCACAGTGTGTCCTCAAATAGACAGTGCAGATAGACAAGTGCCTGTACCTCCTTAATGTTGCATTTTTATTGCAGGTAACGTAATGCCACAGAGTAAACCCATACATAGAAGTGGCCAGCAAAATAATATTGTCTTTGTTGAGAAAAATCCCCTGAAGCGAGAAATCGAGATGGTGGAAAAAAAATCAAAACAACATTATGCATTTTATAGCCATTACATTTGGAAGAAAGAAAGAAAGAAAGAAAGAAAGAAAGAAAGAAAGAAAGAAAGAAAGAAAGAAAGAAAGAAAGAAAGAAAGAAAGAAAGAAAGAAAGAAAGAAAACTACTATATAAATGGATAAATACAGGTGGCATGATTGTCTTCCAGTACCATCCAAACTTTCCTCTTCAGTAAAACAAAATGTGATTCAACATCGTCAAATGAGCTTTCATCACTGTGGGGGGGAATGATTATTTCAATCATGTCACTGGCAAAGTCAAATTTCAGAAGAGAAAAGTGAGGTTTGGGCTGCAGCATTCCAGTTCCTTCCCCATTATTCTAACACCACGGTTGGCTGCTTGAGATTTCCTTCATTGCTTTGATGATAATTCGCTTCGGCAGGCCAGTGAAGTAATGACCATCTCGCAGTGTGGCACAGTGCAAGGTTGTGCTGCACTTCACGCTAATGTTTTCAATGTTACATTCAGTTGCATTCATCACAGACACTTGATGAACATACACTATGCTTAAATTGTCCTTTGATCCATAGAAATACATTGAAGACCTCTACTGAGGACCCAAATTAATTTGTCTTGTAAAGGAGCAGAAACCATTCAGTAGAATACAGAGAAATTCACTTACCACCTCCTCCTCCAAGTAGACTTGAATTTGCTGGAAAAAAAAAACAAAGAAAAAAAAAATGTCAGAAATCTTTCAGTCTTGCAAATCAAAATTACTAAACATCTAACAAATACAGCTCATTTGAATGTCAAAAAAAGAGCCATGTATTCAACTGAATGCTAGTACTTATTCATAGGTAAGTGGGCCTGAGTGAAGTTGCATTTTCCATCCTCATAATGATGGTTATCTGATGAAAGACCTTCAAATTGTGTAGTACTATCACATAAAAAATACTAATTATAAGCTGATTCCTAAGGGCAAGGCTGTATTAACACATTAGTCCAGTTGAAGCAATTAAAAGTGCCCTGTGGTGTGAGAACATAGCGTTCATTACAATCATACTCAGACATGAAGAATGTCTGGGTTGTTATGGAAACATGTCAAAGAAATGGACAGGTTCTGGGAAGATGAAAACATTGGACAAACCTGATGCGTTTATTGACAAATGAACTCGGTATTAAGCAACAGGTTGGTGAAGATCATTTCTGAGGCTACAAAAAATGTGTTGGTTCACATGCAGTCCAAGACAACGCAAGAATTATTTAAGTGGCAAGCATATCATGACAATTAACCTATTTAGGGTTTGCTCTGTCAGAAAGATCCGTTCCACATGAAAAGGAGAAAGATTAGAAGGAGGGGTTGTTAAGAATACATCAGTTAATTTGGGTCTAACAAAAAGTAGGAAGTTTGTGTTTGAAGTCTAGTTCAGACGACGGGCAACGGAACAATCATACTGCAAAATATTCCTCTAATGATCTTCTGTTCTTAGCTTTATCATTAGCAGTCAAAAGGCCATTTAACATACATCTAAGAAAAAAAAAAAAAAAAAAGCACAACCAACATAAATGAACATGTGAGTTCAGGTAGAGCTGCACACTCATTGCACAATCCTTTTTTTTATTTTATTTTTTCAAATAATGGGCAGTGGGGGACTTGTAGAGCTTCCACAACTTTCTGTGGCACCATCATGGCTTTGCATTGTTGTCACTGAGCAGCATGTGTGGGTGGGAACAGGGACAAAGGAAAGCTCTCCGGCTGCAGAATTTGCTTCATCAAAAGCCTTTTGTTGTTTTTTGGTGTGTGCACATACAGTCGGCGCATAACATAACAGACAATAAACTATGACAATGATATCCTGACAGTCTGCTGTCATGTTTACAATGGTACTTCTGTTTTGCCGTGGAGCGAGATGTTCATGTAAAGCCTTTTTCTTTTATGTTTAGACTGTCAAATGGCCATTACAAAATGATAACGAGGAGTATGTTTTTATGTAAAGAGCTCAAATATATTAAGAAGCTACTTGAAGTGTGAAGTGCATGAATTGAGGTGTAAACTGAAGTGTGGCGCCCCCAAGGTGGAGTTAACATTTTTAACTGGCAAACAAAATAGGGTTTAGATGTTCATACAAACGTTTGAACATACTGGCAAATACAGTTGAACATATTTGTAAGCTAAAATCCTAAAAGCGTAGCAGTTTTCTCCATAATGTGGGGTATGCTCATTACTCGGTGGCAACGTGGGAACAAAAGCTGTTTTGCCTACCAGTATGTTCAGATGCATGTTTCAAGGAAGGGTAAAGCTAGCTCATGACAACCACTGGTCTGAAGGCTGACTTAAAAAAAAAAAAAAAAAAAATGTATGTATTATTGTATGTGTATTCTTCTGAACCATGCATCTCTCCTTTTCGTGTGTGAAATTCGGACCGAAGCTTGCTGGCAGCTTCTTTTTTGTCATCACAACATCCTTTTTCCCCACATATCGTTTTCAGTTTTCATTGTTCTTTGTCTGCAATCCGAAAATGCATTTTCGGTGGAAAATTATTGGTTGCCGGAAATTCAGTGCATCCCCAGTTTGAATGTACATGCAAGGAGGTTTGATACCATTCCTAGTCAAAATTATATACTCCACACTGCCAGCATTATGCTTCCATAGGGTCAAGCAACAAACGCTTGCTAAAAAATGTACTTTTGTTAAAGATCCTCATCACATGCGCTTGAATGAGTTTCGAGCCCTCCAAGTCAAGGTCCATGGTGCCGAAGAAGAGGTGCTGAAGAGGAGGATGGTAATGGGTACGTTTTGGTTATCGATCTCTAGAATAACCAATTAAGAGTTTGGAGAAGCTCTTTGACTCAAGCCTGAAAGACTCCATTGTCATCCAGGAGTCTGGTGAACAACTGGGGGCGTGGATCACCAAGTGTGGCCTGCCTGGTAGATTTAAAGCCTGAATCTACCAGCACTGCGTTCTGCCGAGAGTCCTGTGGCCTCTCCTCATCTACGTCGTCCCGGTAACGACTGGAATCTCTCGAAAGGAAGATCAGTGGCTTTCTTCGGTCGTAGCCGGGTCTTCCCCGCAGCCTCATCGGCGCTGCCTTGTACGGTTCAAGCAACATGCTTAAGCTACCCTGGTCATGGCCTTGTATGGTTCAAGCAACATGCTTCAGCTACCCTTCAGAGGGTTCACTGAAGAATTCAATGTGACATGTGCAAGAGAAGTTTTACAGTACAGACATTCGAGGGACGGCAAGAAGTCATCAGCTGGGATCAAAGTGAGAATGGGGGAAAAAGAGGAAAAAGAAGGCAGTCAAAAAGAAAGCTATCAAATCTGTTAGCGAAGTCGCAGAGAAAGCCACTGGGTGGCTATGGCTCAAAAGGGCAGATCCTTGGATTGCCCCTGGGATGCAAGCCAGGCCGTGTCTGAAGTTGCGAGACCAAAAACACTCAGTGACCCCAGGATACATCACAGTACATCCTGTAAATGTTTCTTTCAAGGTAAGAAATGTACTTTGGTTAAAAAAAAACGTTTCCAAATTTTTGATGTCTATTCAGGAGGCTTCTACGAAAATTAAAAACGGAAAAGTGAAGAGTGCCGTTTTTCAAGCTGTTTTTATTTGTCAGAAAAGTCTATGATTTTATTGCACCGAGTGGGTGTTCAGCATACACAAAGCAGGCATGTACCTGCCCGTAATGAAAATCATAGTTTCAGTACTCACCTAAAAGCAAGTTGATATTAAGGTACCTTTCTGAAAGTCTATCATTGTCTTGTCACCTGGGGAGTCATCTTATTCCTAATCTATTAAAACACTGGGGTTTAATTACTTGACATTATGGAAATGCATACCAGAGGGGGGCCGCTTCATTTACTCCACACCTAATCAGAGAATGAAGACGTGTTTTCTAATCAGTCTGACAAATCTTGAAAGTATGTGTGTGTGTCTGTGTGTGTGTGTATAGGAGACAGGCTCAGCAGTAGTTGGCGGAAAACATTATGAGGATGTTTTCTCTCCATGTGACTTGATCTTGCAATGTAAAGGGTGTTCAGCAAACATTTCATCTCTTGTTGGTAGAATAAAAATGTATGTGTGTGTGTTTGTGTGTGTGTGTGTGTGTGTGTGTGTGTGGGGGGGGGGGGGGGTGTAAAGCAGTAAATGTGCTACTGTATGAATTTTCATTTCCTGCCTTCTCCATCACCTCACTTGATAGAATTTCACTGAGCATGTTCTGGTTTTTATTTCTCAGCAGGCTGTTGTATATGCACATGTGTACAGATACACAGAAGATACAAAAAATAATCTAAAATGACCAAAAATGCAATCAGAGTTGGTTGGACAAGAGGAACACAAAATTATTGTGGAGTTTTCACAAATTTTGATGGAGAACGTCCATCAGCGCCACTGAAAGTCAAAAGCTCTTTTTTTTTCCAACCCCCTCCATCCATGAAATGCATTGCATTGTAGTGTGTTAATAAAGAGACATTATTATGTGTTCCTTGTTGGGCATCCTTGGCCCAGCTCTTGATCAAGCAGCTAACTGAGTCAGAGTGGTACATAACCACAAAACCTCAAGGTAGTAAACAGATCTACTTTCCGCTAGCTGATCTTGGCCACATTAGCTGAGCCAGGATACAATACTCAATTGAATACAACCCAACATTGTCATCTTTTTAGCCTTTCTTGGATTTTTGCATCACATCACTATATAACAAATGCTTCACTTGAAAGAGTTGATAAGGTAACAAATGCACTTAAAAAAAAGTCACGTTTAATGTGCTTTTTATTTTTGTAGTCACCGGATAAGTGGTTACGACAAAGTGTGTCAAAAAAAGTTGAGGAAGATATTTTTCAACTCTTAACTACATGAAATGAGTGTTCCCTTTCTTTGTGAGCAAGACAATCAACTGGGATGTCTATAGAGATCCTGTGATGTTTGGTTTGTTCAGTGCACAAGTGGAGCCAAGAGTTGTGGCAAGACAACCCGTGGTTTCTTCACCATGACAACGTGCCTGCTCATGATGACCAGAGTATCTGACAGGTCCTGGTCAGTGAGACCACTGTGCTGGAGCAACCTCCCCAACTTGTTCCGAACCAGCTCGGTGTGATTTTTTTTTTTTTTTTCCTTATTTGCTAAGCTCAAAGCAGTCACCAAGGGGACCCATTTTGAAGACGTAAACAGCATCAAAATGGCCATGACGACGAAACTGTGAGGAATCCTAGAAGAGTCCTTCAAGAAGTGCATGAAGGCATGGTAGAGAAGCCTGGGAAAGAGTAGTAGACTCCAGAGGGTTTGCTTCAAAGGGGAAAAAAAGTTTTAGTTGGGATTTGATATATATACCTTTTGTGACACCAACCCAGAATGTTTTCCGACACCTGTATGTTAGCTTACTAAGATGTTTACAGAATGTTTGCACATCATCTCTGGAACTAGAGAATTAATTAGTAATCAACTATCAGTTTAATGTTAATTAAATGTAAATTAAATTAAATGTTAAAAGCGACTATTTATTAATCATTTTGAAGCCTGGTTTATGTTATAATTTTCAATTTCAACTTCCCCCTTATAAATATTTTATTTCTGCAGTCTCCCTTGAAAACAGATTGTTCTTTGTATGGAATAAAAATGAAGTATTTATGAACATTTCCTTTTACTTTGGGAAGAAAAAAAGATATTACCCTTTTTTAGGGACCAAAGCAATAATTCTTTTTAGTGCTGTGTGGCAGTATGGCACAGTGGTAATCGTAGTCATTTTCTAAACGATAGGTCTTCCAACTCAGGCAAAACTCTGATGTTGATTATTGGCATCACTCATCATCGGCAGCTGTTTGAGAACAAAACTAAAAAACTTGATATATGTATTTTTACCCAAAATGACTCAGCAAAAAAACTTTGACGTAAAATTCAACGCGACTGTCTCTTTTCAAATACAAATGAGAAACAATTCAAAAAATGTGTTTTTTCATCTTTTTAATATTCCTAACTTTATAGCGATTCAGAGACAATTTATGTGTTTGTCACACCCTGCATTGACTACAGTGATTATTCTCTGGTCTTCCCATGTCAGCATCAAAAGTTTGCAGTCATTCCAAAATACTGCAGCGAGACTCCTGACGAGGATGAGAAAGTTTGATCACATTACCCTGTTAAGAAGCCAACTTGCATTGGCTTCCTGTACATCAGAGATTTCAAGGTTTTGTTAATTACTTGTAAAATACTACAAGGCTTAGCACATTCCTATCCCGTCAACTTTGTAATACCATATGTTCTGCCCCGAAACATTCGGTCACAAGATGTTGGTTTGTCTGTGACTGGAAACCCGATGGGTGTTTTCTATTTTGGCACCAGTGCTCTGCTTTACCCATAGAAGTCCACGCAGCTGCTACCCAACAGAAATGTTCAATACCAGACTAAAGACACATTACTATACTTGTGCATTTAGTTGAACTGTTTGCCTATCCCTTTCTTCTTTTACCCTCTCGTCCCCTTCCCTCAGATGGGCCACCCCTGTGAAGGATGGACCGGCCGGAATTGATTGTGAGGGGGGCCTTAGCTGAAGGCGCCCCCCGGCATCATATCATCTGCACAATGGACACTTTTTGTTCAATATGGCACAATGCGTTATCTTAGCACATTGACTGAAGCCTGTTGAGCCAGAGAGGAAGCTCCTCTCGGCTCTTCTCATTTATTTGGTATTGTAGTGACATTTTAAATTGTTTTGTTTTTGTACCGATGGATAAAAAGTACAAACAAAAAAACTTCAGATTAATTTAATGAAATAATCCTTAGTGGCTGTTAAAAATAAACCTAATTGTTTTCAGAATAATAACATCAAGGTTTAATGGCAAATCAACACAATGAAGCACTCGCAGTACCAACCAATAAAGGGTCATACAATGATGATAATGTTGTGTAAGAGAATATCCATACAAACAAGCAGTCAAATGCCCAACGGAACAAATCTGAGGAGGAACCAGCAGGGTGGGTAGACTTTTATTTATGTGTCTAGGGGATTGCCTTGAGATTATTTTGACACTTTTTACATTTACACAATGAACTGCAAATATATGTATGGCCATTGAGACACAACTGGTTTGATTAATCGCTGGCAGACCAGGCCGACAAATTAGATGTTCCTTTCATGTTTTGATGTCTAGAATGTCAGCCCAATACGTCAGAGTTAGTCAAGTGAAGTACTTTTGTCAAACTTTATTTTTGTGTGCAATACACAGATACACACTTTTTCCACTTCAACAACCTTCCTAACAAGCACGGCTACTTGGCCTACGCACACACACAATTGGAGCCACAATACTTGCATTAATGCGGATGCACAGAAATAGTCAAGCAAGGGTTTGATTTCTAGAGCAGCCCATCTTATGCCCGCTTTCTCATTTCAAATCCTCAGTGATGGCTTATTTCTTCGTTAAAATTTCAAATAGGAATGGAACTTGAAAATCCACCAGTTGTGGAATGAAGGAAAAGAGGCAGCAGTGGTATTTCTTATTTGCGGCGCATTAAAAATGTATGCTACACCACACATGCTGCCTTGCCTGATTATAGAGGTTTTTGTTCTTTATATCCTCAAGTAGTCCCAGAGAAGCACGGCAGATTCAGACAAACTTGGGGGTGGCACTATTCAAGCAGTGCGCGCTCTGACGCAGACAAACAAGCCTGGCTCAAGGAGACTAACATTTGCAGCTGTGAAAATGATGCAAGTGTGGCCTAAGTGAGCATGGTGTGCAAAACGCTATCGGAACATTATCTCAATAGTGCCTGTAATATAAAACTCAAGTCATGTACAATGTTAAAATGATAATACTGTGTACAAAAGTGCCACACTGATGTGCTTGACAATTTAGAGGGAGCAAAAATGCATGAATATTTTATGGAAGCAAACGGCGCCTGGGCGCTGTGGATGCACACATTTATTTGCCTGTGCTTAACAGAAATGTGCTTGCAGATATATTTGTAGTCACTTAAGTGAAACTTGTTTTTATTTTCATTTTTCTTATTATTGGAATTATCCCGTTAAAATAATGAAATGCACTCATCAAAAATCTATTGCATTTAATTATAAAGCTTGTCATTTTGTTATCATTAAGACGTATTTGGCAAAGGATTTTAAAGAGGCTTATTGTGAACTGAGGGCTTGTGATTAAGGTTTCTATGAATGAACTCGACTTGGTAATTGTGTGCAAAAACTATTTTAATATGACAATTCATTACAATCACAAAAATGTGATTTTTCTTTTCCCCTCTCATTTGGAATCCTCATCACAAATATCAGAGACGAGTGGGCTGCGGATGAACAAAAAATACTGTTGATACCACAGAGTTCTTTTTGTCACTTGATGTACCGATGTTGTTTTGCAGCAACAAACATACATCAGGACTGTGATGATGTCTGAATGTATCAAAGTGACAAGAAAGTAGTGTCAAAGTGATTAATCCCCTTCCTCTGCATGCTTGTCACCTTCATAACAAACCAACAATACCAGATGCCAAAAACCAGCCCACGTCTATTGTTATAATTACCTGACCTTCAAATCCACATTAATGAGCCCGTGATGATCCCATTCTCTTTCATCATTTGGCTTCCAAGCCCTCCTTTTATCTAACAAGGTCACCTTTCACAACACTGTTTCTCCCAGAAATACACATCCCCCTCATAAATATACATCTACCTGCCCCCCCCCCCCCCCACACACACACACACACACACAAACCTGAAAGAAAGCAAAGATGCAGGTGGCAACTTCAACACAAGGCAATCCATTATTTTAGTCCCTTCTTAAAAATGAATAAAGACTTAAACCCTTATAATTCCCACAATAGGGACATTTTCTGAACAAAAATACTTATACATTGTTCCCTCGCTACATTGTGGTATATATTTCAGTTTTACTTGTCGCGATAAATGAGGGAACACTGTACACCCTCTACTTAACCGTAAACAAGGTACCTTCTGAACAGAAAATTAAATGCTCAGGTGAGAGTACAAGCACCCATATCGGTCAATGATATAAGACAATGAACTCACAGAGGAACATAGAGTCAAACCCAATGGAAAGGATGGCACCAGCAGAATATGCTAAGAAAATGCTTATATTTAAACAGTACATTTCACCATTTCACCCTTGATCAATATACAGTATATTATATATATATATATATATATATATATATATATATATATATATATATACACACACACACACACACACACACACACACACACACACACACACACACACACACACACACAGTATAAGGGGTGGGATTCTTTTGGTCAAAAATTTTATTAGTTTGGTCTACGATTCAAACCAGAATCTTTGATTCAACATGACCTGACAAATGATTTATGCTTCAATCTACAGATGTCCAAAGAATTGTCTTGATTTACTTTAGTCTGCTTTGCAAGACAGCATGACAAAAGGAGACATTGAACTTTTTTTTTCCTTTACATTATTAAGTTTTGAACAGTAAGCAATTTGATTTTCTTCACAAAAATACTACATAGGCCAGAGCTGCTGCTATTTTCTTTATTTTAATTTATTGACATACTAACAACTAGAATGAAAGATGGAAACCTTGTTATATTATTAGGTCGTATAAACCTATGTGACATAATAAAAAATTGATTGTAAATAAGTTAAATATCAAAGTTATTTCACCCATATCATTCTTCATGATATAAATCAGCTTTCACAGATTGATTGAAAGACCGCATTGTTTAGATATTAGCTGTGATGACACTTAATGCAATGATTGACCTTTTTTCTGTCTGAGTTGAAATGTCTGACTGCAAATGAATGCACCACGTAGTCAGTTGGTGGTGGCAGTGACAAGGTAATTGACTAGTGGCTTCTTAGAGTCTTTAATCGGCGATTGAATATGGCCTTTAAACTCCAGAGAGATAATGTTGGTTGAGACGTTATGTGATGGCAATAAAAATGGAAAGCAGCTATCTGTACCTCTTCTACTCCTATCGCTGCGAACAAGTTGGCAGCAACCACCACTGCCAGTTTCAAAGTAAAAGTGTACTATGGTGTTTGCATCGACATCCATGTATTATTTGGTGTATTCATTTTGAAGTTCCTTGAAGGCCTTCGCTGCACAATATTGGCATGTGAAGTGATAGTGAAGTGAAGTGACAGGAAGTGAATTTGTTTAAAAAGTATATAATATATTTTGGGACATTTTATATTGATTGATTCTGCATCATAATAAATAAGAAAATCAATTACTTTGTAAATTGATTTTTTTTTCCCACCTCTAGTGATTATCTTCATTTAATAAATCCTTGAAGAAAATAGCATGCACTTTATGAAAACAGTCAACCATGTCAGTAAGTGCAATTTAGTGGCCATTATTTCATCAAAGCAGATGCTTCATCCTCAATAAAGTTCACTATTATCTTAAACTGTGAGTTTGCAGAATAATTGAAAATTTGGAAGATGGTTCTTTTTCCCCTAATTAAAAAAAAATTATGACTGTTCTTCGACTACAAAATAATACATTTTTAATAACGTATTTTTTAAGCATACATTACATTACTCTGTTCATAGCAGAATTTCATGGGAAAGAAGAACTAGTTCATGCGTAGATTTCAGGGGTCCTTGTGTCAATGATCCTTCCATCAGTTTTGGGGCCTGTTGCATTTTATAGCTTGCTGATTTATCAGCTTCACATTGAAGCTCTTATCAAGCCTGTTGGATTGGAAAAGACCTGACTCCATGGCTCGACAGGGCCTTCAAATCCACAGTTCACAGCTAAGCACAAAAAAGGTAAAAGAACAGCCTCCCCGCATACAATCCTAATACTTCAACTAGGCCCACACAAAAAAAAAAAAAAGTAGTACCATGTGCCGTAACGCTTCATTGCAGTGCAGTGCTACAGAACAGCCACAGAACATCATGTGCCTGGGACAGCTAGCTGAAAAAGAGGCTATGTCCTTAGGCGGGCCAGCTGGTATAGTCAGGACAGTAAAACTTATATTTTAGAAGTGCACACGCTCAAAGGCAAATGTCATTTTTATGTTTAAAACTGCAATTTCAGGTCTTGAGCTTGACACATTTGACTAGCACTTAAGAAATTCCAGTCTTACTGGTGTCAATTTGTCTACAGTGCTGTTTGTGCAGAGGTTACGTGTGAAGTGAGTTCTCGCTCCAGATGGACCCTATTTTAGCCACAGACTCCCTGGATGTAAAATTGCAATTGCAACATTTTTTTCCGTTTTCTTTTTTTTTCTTCGTGATAAATACGATTAAACCAAATCTATCAATTACTGTTAAGGGGTATAGTTGCTGCAGATTGCCTCAAAGAATGAAATGTATGTAACAGTCCCAGTTATAAGAGATTTGTGCAGACACATTATTTCAGTCTTTTAAATGGATTTCCCCTGACAAATATATTCCAGTTTTCTAAATTGAGCTCGACGGTGTACACAGTCGGTCATATTAATGGTGTAACGTGCAGTGATTTATCTTGGTATCATCTTTTTTGATATTACAAAACCTTGGCCATTGAGCAGAGGTGTGGATATATTTTATATCCACTACATATTAATCGAACAAGAAATATACAGCACTTGTAGGTTTGGAACAAGTACCTAAAATTGCTCTGCTATGATGTTTTCTATTGTTCGCGCTCCATTTCACAGACTGTCTCACAAGCCACATTTCCCAGGTGAAAAACTGCAGCAGACAGTTCAGCTCTACAAAACAGGCTTTTAGCTGCCAATGGGAGTTGTTAGCTATCACTTCTCTGCCTTGTAATCATAAAGATGGCGAGGGAAAAAAATAACCGACAACTCATTGATCATAAACAATGTCCTCTCTGGCACGGATCGTTCTAACAACCAAGATGATGCTCACATACATGTGCATACATATACCAAATGCGCTTGAAAATTAGTAAAATAGTTCTTTCCAATACATCTCTCTCTCTCTCTCTCTCTCTCTCTCTCTCTCTCTCTCTCTCATACACACACACACACACACACACACACACACACACACACACACACACACACACACACACACACACACACACATTTTTATTTAAGTTTTATTTTTATTAAGTTATTTCAGTCCTACTCGGGTGTGTGGGTGCCTGGTTAGGTTTTAATGTAACTACACACACTAGTCAAAGTAACATCTTGACTATGTTTCATGATTCCATTTTAAAAGGTAAGAAAAAAATGCTAAAAGTCAACTTCAAAAGCAACAAAAAGGAGGAAACTTTCATTTATTGACATACTGAAGAAAATATCTACTGTAAGTACTGGTTTTGGAACTGACACTGAAACTTACCATAGAATGGTAAAATTGTGTTACTAAAAAGAGGAAGTAGGCCTACATCTAACATTTTATTTGAAAAGGAAACGCTTCATAACAAAAAAAAAAATCCTCCCACATACAGGCAGGAGAATGAAACAGAATACTCTTCATCAGACAAAATAAATGGCAGACGTTGGAGGCTGCGGAGGTGAAACAGTCACCTTGGGGGAACTTAACAAGAAAATAGATTCAAAATTTTCTCCATGATTTTGCCACCCTCTTGCTGAACTTTGCAGAGCTGAATAATTGTAAATGTTAATTGACATGCCTCCTAGGCTCACAGCTCCTTTTTTTTCTAACCCAAAAATGCAGCTGCTGTAGGACATCCTAATTCTGGAGTATGCCAAATTATCCAAACGGTCGAAAATGTTGTGGATGGACAGTCATGTGAAGAGGACTAAACTTGCATTAGCCTGACTTTTGAGTTTCCTGCCGCTTTATAAAAATCCTCATGAGAGGCGGTGGGAAGGTTGAAATGAGGGTGACAAGGCCTTAGCCAGGAAGGCATATTAAGTGACTCCAATGTGTCTCTGTCAAGCAGCACTTACTCTGAAGTTCACATTGACTAATAGGTGTACAGCGAATGAATGCGGGCAATATCCAGAAGCAGTTCCCGGGTCTTGCTCAGCCAAACAGAGCAGTTTTACACGGGGTTGCCAGCTTTGGTGTTCCTGTGTCAAAGCTTCCAGACAGGGGGATGGGTCAAAGAACACAGACATGCTTCACTTTGGCGGCTCCAAAAACCACACAAGCAAGCTAGTTACACAGTGAGGCGTTTGTCACTTCTGAGGAGACGACGTATATGGTTTTTACACTTACCCAGGACACCACTATGTGACTGCAAGTTGAATGTTTGAACTCCAGGTGAAAACACTGAGGCAGTAGTGTTGAATACGAACTATTTAAAAGGGAGAATCTGGCTCTGTCTTTTTCATTTGTCTTCAACAAACAACAATCAATTTGTCTATGGACTAAGTATCATTATTAAATTCTAATGAGTTTGATAGGATGCCTGTGACACAGCTGTCCCGTTAAATATTGTAACCTCCTGTTTATTGGCAATTCAAATGCAAAGAGAAAAACATCTAAATGTTTGTGATTGCTTTCGTATGAGCTCCAATTAAGGTTATTACAGTCCCGTCCCCCCCCCCCCCACACACACATACTGACAATAAATGCAAATGTTGTAAGTTGTAAAAATCAAATGTTTTGGGAATATGTCTTGTACAGTATTGCTAGAGCCAAAAAGCCTTCTAAATAAATCAACATTCCACAGAGTGCTACAAAAGGGAACATGAAGTGTTGCAGCGAAAGCCTTAATGGAGTGAAGCCCTTCAAAGAATTGAGCAATGCAAAATAACTCCAATCCTGTCAGAAGGTGGCAAAGACCTTTCATTGGCAGACACCTTCAATATCTATAGTCACAGTAGTATACCTTGCCAGAGGACAAGGACCTAGGAGTCACCCTTGCAACCCAAGGACATGTCATTTGAAATGCATTGGGTGCCACGCCACAGTGATATATCTTTCCCCCCAGAACTAGCCATGCCTTGCCTGTGCTGGTCTTAGTTGTGAGCATGGGAACGCATTCTACATTGGAAGGGAAAAAAAAAAAAGAATAAGGTGTATTGGGAGAGTCCAATTTCATCTCGCAAGGTACAATCTAGAGGTATCTCCTACAAGGATAATCATAGGACCTACAGGTAATCTGATGGATCCTTTTTTTGCAGGGTTAGAATTGACAAATGTCACAGTGCTGTAAAATTGAGGTGCCAAAAGCAGTACCCTCTAAAGTACTACCACAATGTCAAGACACTGTAGCCTTGAAGTAACAATGGAATATTTGTTTTTACTGTTTGCAGAGCACGTCTTGCTCAGACTTTTTCCCTTTTTTTTTATAAACGTTTGCTTTCTCGTAAACCAAAAGGGCAAACATGACAAATTGCTTGAGAAAAAAGGTCAGCTAGTCATGTGTTTGTCAAATTCAATCTAACTGTTAAACATCACCAAAAAATATGTATTATTTTGGAAATGTGAAAAAACAGTTATAGATCACCGTGACCTCTATCACAGAATGAGATCTATCTGCAGTCCAAATTTAACTCATAACCATTGTAAATAATGCACTTTGGAATAGTGACTTTAGCATGAACACTTTGAATCAGACTGAGTGATGCCATAGTTGGCTGAAAGCATACGTAGTTAAAGACCGTTCAATTAGGAAGGTGGGATGACTAAAGGATTAAAATGAAATTGGCAGGCTTACAAGCAGACTCACACCAAACTGCAGTATTTTAGCCATGGTGTCACCAGTCTTCTGTTGCTAGCTGCATAACCTCTGATGTAAGACTGAATGAATAAATAAATAAACAATGTTTTAAAGAGAAAAAAGGGCATTATTATGCATTATTTTCAAAATGCATATTAAGTCTTTTCAAAAACTAATATTCACAAAATATTAATCTCCTGAAAGAATTTGGCTGCGCTTCCAATAATCCTGTCAAGTCTTTTCGAAGCTGCCAAGAGGAAGGCATCTTTTTTCATTGCGTAATAAGCATAGCATTTCTAAATTCACATATCAGACTACCTTCTTTGAGCGTTGTCAGAATGACACTATGTGGATTAGGGCACCCCTTGAAGGAAGGAGAACTTTGTAATCATTAATGGAGGTTCCAATTATGGGAAACCATCAGTAAAGGAAGCTGGAGAGCAACTTCAGCCCTGCAAAGCGTTTAATTGGATTACCCCAACCCATCCATAAAGAATAAATTCAACACAGCTTCAGACCCCTTCACAGCCGCACCATCTGAAGAAACTGGTGCCAAACCTCGACACACTTAGATCAGCAACTTTATTAGCTTAAAAACATTATACATGACATGATAGTTTGGGGGAAAAAAAAAATCAGGTATCAGCAGTATACAGAAGAAAAACATATATTGACAGAAGCTGAGAAGCTTAATTAAGTCCTTTAATTTGGTAGTGTGTGTCTGTCTGTCTGTTTTAATTGTGTTCTATTTGTAGCCATTGTGTTTGGAGTATGTATTTGAGGAAAAAAAATGCTTTCACTAACAGCTTCCAGAGCATGTCTTGTCTGATTAAATAAACCTTTTAACAGATGCAGCAAACAAACACCATGTGTGCTTCAGTAGGCTCCCACTTAAGTATAAGGGGGGGGTCGACTTTCTGCCCATTGTCTCTTGTATGTAAACAAGGATGTGGTCTAATCTTTGCATTCAACTTTAATGAGATATGATGCAGGATGAACCAAGATCCTGTGATAGCTGATCCAACAAATTGTAGGTCTGCTAAGCTTCACAGGGAAACACATTAGATACAGCGCAACTGCGGTGAAAGCACACCCACAACCCATTAAAACGGTACAAAAATGGTAGTTTTGTGGTTAGCTGTATCAGGTAATACTATAGGCGTGAGTAAAAAGGCTATTCTCAGCTAGAAAAAAACCACATAGAGGAACATCTCTACAGACCTTGTCTACACGTAATCAGGTTTATTTAAACTTTGTGGTGTGTAAAAAAAAAAAAAAGCCTCCGTCCACATTGCTATGTTTAGTCAAACAAATTGCTGCTACACATATTCAGCAGTGTGGTTTTCATTCATTTATAAGCATGCCATTTTCCAAGTTGCTAGGTGGCAGTAGTGTCACAAAATTATGTTCAATCAAAAAGAAATTCTGCCTCTGACTTTCAAGATTCAAGAGTTTTATTGTGATATGCATAGTAAGACTACACAATGAGATTCTTAAAAAGACATGTCCAATTAGAAAAAAGATCTGTCTCTGATGTGTCCAATGAAAGAAAACCTCCACCTCTGTCGTCATCAGTATACGAGTCTTTGGCGGGAAAAAAAGAGAAGCTCGATGATGCAAATCTTTGGTTTAACCTTGTTACACGCAGCAGCAAAATTGGAGGGTTGGGCAAATCTCCACTTTGCCGGGAGGTTTTGAAAGATTCAATGTTGATAAAAAATTAAACGCTCAGGTACATTTAACAAATAGGGCAAACCAGACACATTTTCTAGTTTGCAAGAACCCCTATGTGTAGACAAGGCCTAAGTGTGCCAAATACGCATATAAGGGATTTAATAAAACATAATAAAATGGAAGAAATTCTTGGCACATTTCCTGTGGGCTTATTATGATGTTCAGTAGGACAAATATCTTGGTACAGAGGAAAAAAAAAACAAAACAAAACAATATAACAAGTCAAGCTCAGATGACTGGATTTGGTGTTTGGTATGGTTTCAAATTAAAAAATATTCTGACAATTCGCTTAAAAAAATAAATAAATAAAGCAACCCTAAATTTATGTACCATAATGTGTTCTATGCACCTTCTTTAAACATGATATTTGTATTAATTTAGCATTTGTAATATAAAAAAATAAAAGGCAAAATCAACCCATTTTGATCCACCTTCAAATCCACTGAAAATGACATCAAATTTACTAAGGTAACCAACATTCAGAGCTCATCTGTTTCCTGAATTTGGTCTTGTGACGTACGCAAGCCGAACCATGATTTAAAAACAACTCTGAGGCCTATTCAGTGCTCTCGCCAGGGAAGCATACTTTCAAATCAATGTTCGTCCATCAAACACAATGTTTTTGTTTGTTTGTTTGTTTGTTTATTTTTTGAAGGGGCGTGTTAAAACTGTTTGACTTTTAGCAATTGCAGCCGGAGCCTCCTCTCGATGTGACTCATACTCTTCACATCCACTTCTTGGGTTTGTCAGCTTGCGTACAACTGTAAGTTACTGCAGCTAACTACCGTGGTTAACATGGCTAACGTGTTTATGCTACTTTCAAGGAACATTTTATGTGATATAGCTCGAGGTAGGTCTAAGCAGTCTATTGAGCTAAAGTGTGGGTCAACAAGGCAAACCAATCAAATTATTAATAATACACATAGTAGTTGAATGACTAATTTGAAATCTACCAATATCACTTGATGGTAGTTAATTACAAATCAATCATTTTTTTAAAAACTGTTGTGCACATATATTTTTTAGGGTTTTAGGATTTAAGGATTTCAAAATTATATTTTAGAGTAACATCAATACAGTGATACTGCAATATCATGCGATTTTTGCTCAAGGTTACTGTCAGATTCTGATATTGTCCCGTGCCTACTCACATACATTCAAAATAAATGTGTTCCAATCGTGACAAATAATGTTCTCGATATGCTCAGAGATGAACAAACTGGCAAACGTTTCATACAATTTAGCTACTCAATTGAGAACGTTTATATTCATATCTCGTTTGTCATGAATGTACCGAGAAATATTCATATTTTTTATTTGGGCTACAGTTTTTCATATAATATTTTGATGCTGCAATTTCCTTTGAAATGACAATGTATCCTGTTCCATCTTTTGAAATTTTTGTTTCATCTTATTTTATACCACAAAAAGCTATACAATTTATAGCTAGCTTCAAAGAGTAGCAGGTTTTTTTTTTTTTAAATGCACACTTTACAAATCAAAAGTTAGTAAAAGCAAAAATAAATAAATAAATAAAGTTTCCCTTCGTTATTCTGTCTTGCAAAGTAAACTGAAGTGGTATAATGACGGATGTTACATGTAAGTTCATTACATTATTTTAATAATTGTAATCAATTTTATTGTCACATTTGTCAATATCTGCGGTTGTTTTTTGCTCACGTCTGGTATATGCAGTTTGAATCCAAGACTTACTTTGTCATTTTAATCGTGCAAGTTTTGGGGCTCCAAACATTTTCGTTGGGACCCGCAGCTTTGTAGTGTTGCCAGTCCCGAGGACCCAACATTTTCCAGTGATAAAATGAGCATTGCTCACGACATATTACACAGATGTAATATTAATCAGAATTTAGACTGGCGGGTCTGAAACTTATGTTGTATTCTCCTTTAAGGTTTCAAAAAGATGATTTTTATGTTTTTTGTTTTTTTTGAGTGATAGTCAAGCTGAAATGGTAAAGTGTGTTCTAATGAATACAAGAGACTGTTTAAATGTTATCTTTGTCCAGGAATGCAGAATAGTTTCCAGACCTTCTACATGGTTTTTCACGACGAGAGAATCTGTAGACTGTTTTGTCTTTAAATCAAGTGAACTCATTTTAATCCTTCAAGGGAAAATTCCATTGAAATTCTCCTGTGTATTTTTGTTGCACACTCCAGCGAGAACCAGACCACACACATTCAGGCATGCAACAAGAGATGCACGTGTGTTAGGATGCATAAACCCCGTGAAACGACACCGTGAGTGGGGCTGGTCGAGGTCCATGAATTGTTCAAGGACAGTTTGACAGCAGCTCTCCAATAACAACTCATTGCACTTTTTGCTCTTCTGCATTGTGACCTTGCATGTTCAGAGTCCTGACACAATTAAACCTTTGTTCTCACTGACCAACATTATTACTATTTATTCACAATACCAGACACACTATACAAAACTCATTCACTTTTCATTTTTTCATTCATTTTTCTTACCCTCATTGTTGGTATGTCTTAGATGGCCAACACTCCACATGTGTAGGTTGTTAAACAGGAGACCAGCTGCCCAGGGCAAAAGTGAGAGGCCGAGTTTCCCACAGTTGGGCCGGAGTATCTACTGCTTGACTACAGTAATCTATGATCACTGACATTCTAATTAAAAGATGAAATACTGTAGCCTCAAAACAGCTGTAAATTTTGGCCTCACAGGAGGGCATTACCTGCTGTTAACGTCAGAGGCCTTTTTAAAGAGCCGCATCTGTTTTGGTTATATGCAGGACTGAGGTCTTGGGAGTCCAAAAACAGCAGATACAAAAGTATTCATCTGTAAAATTGAAATAATACTCACTGTATTGCACAATTGCCTTTTGTTAAAAAAAAATTAACAGATAAGGTTTTGATTACTAGCATGTCAACAAGCATCTGCAGTAATAGCATGGTAGTACAGTGCTCTAATAGGTTGTAGGTGCCTGTGAAAGACAAAATCGCGAGGGGAATACAATATAGGGATAGCTTCACTTATGATACTCGTATTCATTTCGATTGAGAGAACAGGAAACAGCAGGGCACATAGCTTGGAATTTCCAAGCAAGAGAAAAGCTGGGTTAAAAATAAAAAAAATGTCAAACCAGCCGCAGTAACAATTATTGATTTTTTGCGTTTCAATCCAGAAAAGTGGTGAGGCCAACTTCAAAATAAACCTGGTTTACAAAATAATACATGGCTACAAAGGCCTTGGTAAGCTTGAAGTAGTTTGAAGTATTTCCCAGGAGTGTGTCGCGGTGAGAGAACTTGAAAAGTCTGTTGACTGAAACTGATGCTCCCGATACACAACAATGTTCTATAATCACATTCAATCGCCACTTCAGGGTGGTAACAAAGCACTTATTTATGCTTACATAGACATTGACATATGGCAGCATATAGGCTGGCAAAATAGACGTAAATGACTCTAATGCTGACAGCTGCTGTTCCGACATATTACTTTTTAACAAAGCGAGCTGACTCAAATGTGCTGTTTTAGCCTGCTAATGTGTCTCATAAACCAAATTTATGGGACGTGATTGGTTTAAAAATCAATGGTTCTATAAAAGAAAGAAGTGGGCTGCTAAGCACAGTTTAAATTTATCTTCAAACATTTGTAAAACTTGGTTACTCATAATTTAGTGTAAGTGTGTTATTTAGTGTCATTTTTCACCAAGCAATAAATACACACACCTACAAACACACACACACAATGCCTTGTTTTTTTTCAGCTTGCGACATGGACCGCGCCTTTTTTTTGTCCCCTCTTTAGGCCATTTTTTTCTGCATTATGACAAAAATTTCAGTGTTTTTTTTGTTTTTTTTTTAATATCCGATTTTGATTTTTGCTGACGTCTTGTAAATGCAGTTTAAACATTTGACTTAATTTGTTGTTTTTATTGCGCAATATTTGGGACTCTAAACATTTCTGTCAGGACCCACAGTTTTTTAGTATTACAGGTCCTAGTTGAGCATAAAGTTAAGATGTAGGCTGTCTTCACAACACACTTATGATTCTGGTTCAAAAGACTTAGAAAGTCATTTTACACTCCAACACCCAAAGAGGGTGATAACATTGTTGACCTTTCCCAAAATGAGCGACTAGGAATGCATACGTGGCTAAATACAGGAAAGGGCTGAGCCCCACCTAATCACGATAAACTAGCATGTGTAACCGCAGGAAATGACCTGATGGCTGAGTGAGTGACAGCCAAACTGGGAGGATGAGGATTAGACCAGATGAGGACAATTCAACTTTTTGGGTAGGTGCAAAGAAATCTGGAATAGTCAACCATAGCTAGTCAAACCCTTCTTTGTCCTGAGAGACAATAGGCTTAGTGACTCTGATCCACAGTGCTCTGGTTGTGATCACAACCCATTACTAATGCATTTCCATTGCACTTAAGAGGTCAATTTACTGATTGCCATCCATCTCAGATGTAGCGATGGAGCGTATAGTTGCCCATCTTTTAAAAAGTTGTTATGATATGATTGGTGTGGGAGGTCTCCAGATGAAAGCACAGAATGCTCCTGAGCCGCCCAAATGAAAAACACGTGCAGCGAGATGAAGTGTGGGGAGAAATAAATTATGGTGGCCGAGGCCATTACGTGGGGAGAATGGAAAGATATTGTGCTGAATTCCAACTGCCTCTGCGCTGCTTTAAATTAAACACTGGACTTAAATACTTCTTCTTGTGTGGAAACGAATGCAAATCTCTGTGCTGCCCTCTGACCTGCAGACAATGTAGGGCAATACTTAGAGAGCACCCCCAGAGATTCTCTACTGGACTCCAATTTTGGGGGGCTTCACAGACTTAATAAGGTCCAATGAATCTGGAGCTCCTATGCATGCGCAGCATAGTAGGTTGGTGCCACACCAATACAATTAGAAAGGTGATTAAGGAGCACTAAACGAGCCCTCTGAATGTGGTGTTATTTGAAACACTTCAGTGGAATGAGCCTAGTAAGAGTGCAGATAAAAGAAATAATAGAGGTTCATAGTGCATGAATACTAACGTTGATAAGAGTTGAGTTTATTTGAACACACACTACAACAGATTTTCTTTAAATACCAAAATACAACAGGCAGTAAAACGGCTTTTTGTTTCTTCATATACTTAAGCACCGTTTTGGTTCAAATAGTATCGCAAGAGTATAGCTTGTAAATATTACATACAATGAAAGAATATAATTATTAATTGAAAAAGAATCCAATATTTTCTCTTATAGACTTCTAAAGAGTGATGTGAAGTTTTTAGTATGTTTTTCTAAGTGTGGGAGCAACGCTCTATTCCAAGATGCATTGCAAGCCAAAATTCAATGACAAGTACATTTCTGTACTTTATTATTATGTGATATGAGGTGAAATGAGGAGAAAAAAAACTGAGAAGATGTGCGGCACCTGCCACATAGTCAAATGAGGGCTGTAATGCAATGGTTTTCAAATAGAGGTATGTGAAGGCAACGATGATTTTTAAATCATGTGGCTTTTTTCAGGAAAATGGAAGTTTTTTTTTTTTTTTTTAATTCAGTAGGTATTTAAGTTTGTCATACTAAAAATACTGTTCTCCATACCAGATGGTTCAATCCAACCTGTTCTATTCACCAAGTCATCAATTATTTCAGAATTGTATTTAAAATTAAGTAAATGATTTCTTTTCTTGAAGAGATATTTACTATTATTTTCAAGTAGGATACAATATTTATATTGATATTATTAACTTTATATGCACTGTTTTATTTGTGTGTGTATATATATATATATATATATATATATATATATATATATATATACATACATATACACACACACATACATTCTTCGTCTTCAAGGTAAAACTGCTTGTGCAACCTGAGCTTCGATCTATTCCACTTGGCGAGTCAATTTGAACAGTAATTTGTCTAAAGCCAGCAATGTCAATGTTAATGAAGTACAACAGATAGTGGACTTGCATAGTTAAATTCTTTAAACACCATGCAGTTATAGTCTAGTGGTCAGAAAAAAAACCTACATTTCTTACATGACCACGTTTTCTGAGCGCTGTAGTAAAGAGGGACCATGTGACAGATATAGAGTGACAACATATAAGACCTGCATAAAGGTTTCACTTTAAGCTTGCAAAAGCACTTATCACCTGTCAATGTTGACTGAACATCTGCTTTCCAATCCATTTGAGTGCTCAGGTAGGTTGCCCACCCCCATCTCATCAGTGATGCATTGAAATTCAATCACTTGTATGGAATCAATGGGTTTGAAGAGAATTACCTGGGAAGATTAGACTTGGAGGCAGCTGGAAAGCGTGATTCCTGGATCATTCAAGCTTTTTGCTTTATTTTCCCACACACTTTGGCTAAATTAGTAATTATACTCACACAACCAATCTCACCATGGCCATGGTAAGACAAATAACACACCTGGATAAACTGCACCAACAAATGTGGTCGTTTTGAACTCTGAAGAGCTTATACCGAGGGGGGAAAAATGTTCTGCGATTTTTCTGTGAAATGTGGTGGAATTAAATCCTAAGAACAATTTAAAGTGTAAAATTGTGGCAATAATCCTCCACTCAGAATAGCTTTTATAAAAAAAAAAAATAATAATAATAATAATCAAAATTTGTTCATTTAAGGAATGACATTGTTATTTTTGCCTTTGACAACAGTGAAAGTCGATGTTTACATAAAATACTAAGATAGAAAACAGAATCCTCAATAAATCAAACAAATAATATCTATTAAAAACCATCAAAAAAAATGAATACAACTTTTGAGGGATTTGGGCTTGCTAATTTATGTTTTGAGCCAAATGTGTCCAGAAGGGAAATTAAGGATAATAAGAGAAAAACACTTTGAGTGCGCCAGCAACTGGAAAATTGCTTATTTGTTTTCACGATTATTAACTTGCAAGATTGTGTTAACCTTGCGGGCATTTTAAATGAATAATATATTCATCTTAATGGCAAAATTCAGAATGCAGGATGTCTTGATAGAGTGCAGACCAGATGAATTTATTTATCCATCCATTTTTTTGCAAATTGGTTTCCCAGATAATGCCTAAAATGTCATTTTTATGTACAATGTTACGGAAGCAACTGTCCTAACAAAGGAAGCTCAAGAATACTCCTTAGTTTTCAGAACAAAGATTTTCACTAAATTGTTGAGTAATCATCACTACCAACTACTGCTATCACAAGTACGTTTGATACACAAAAAGATAAAAAAAAAAAGATCATTTTGAAGAAATACCACCAATGCCAAGATCACATTTTCCTTATAATTTAATTAAATGAATAGAAATTGTCCTCTAATTTGTCATTTCTAGTTTGTGAGTGTCCAGAGACTGTCCAATACTAGAACTGGGTGCCATGGTACGTATCACGCACCATGCCTAATCCGTGTTTTGTCGTGTGATTGAGAGGACCAGTGTCAGGACCAGTGGAGGAGGCAGAACCATCGGGTGCGCACCTGCACCCCATCAGCCACCCATTATATGAGGTCAGCCAAAACCTCAGGAGGACGCTAGGCTATTGCTTATTGCGACGATTGCAGCTACCCGCGAAATCCTCGTAAATTTGCGTCCGAGTAGTCCCCGTGTCCTTTGTTTTGTTACTTTGCTTGTATTCCGATTTTCTTGGCTGTGTGCCTCTCCTCCCGCTAACGTTTAGCGTCCGCATATCCCAACGGCGTCCTGCGGTCCAATCCATCTCCTCCACTTGTATTAAGTGCGTTTTTCTTTCACTATCCGGCTACACTGTTTTTATAGTGTCGTTTTTGGTTGTACTTTCTAACTGCTCTTACAGTTTTGAGTTGATACTTTGTTCGGGTGTTACGTGCTCCCTTAGTTTGTCATAAAATCATTCTCATTCCATCCACCTACGTCCTGTCTGCTTGGGGCTTATTAGACTCAGAGCCTCGCCCCCGCTGACAGGTAAGTACTGATAGATTGAAATAAGGCCAGGTATTGGCCCGATACTTGTATTGGCATAATAATAACTATTATTATTGAATTGTAATTCAATAGAATTATTTAAATACATAAATTAGAATACATACATAAATGAAACAGGAATGAAGAAAAATAATGGTACCCAGTGAAAAGACCATATGTACAGGTAAATATTCCACTAAGAAGTGTTTCCTAATTATACAGATTTCTGTAAACAAGAACACAGTGCCTTCTGTGAAACATGGAAGAGACTATTTTATGTTGTGGGACTGGCTGCTTTGCTATATTCGTCACAGGGTGACATGAATTTCTATCTTTGGTTAAATGTCAATGTTTTTTAATTACAATTTTTTTTGACAAATCCAAGTTATGTCTGTGACTGTTATGGGTTTTATTTCTTTAATAGTGGGGGGGACCACATCTGTACATTTTGTCCACATCTGTACATGGCTCTATGGGGCAAGAACCTGTAATTACATAGAACAGCAATTACAATTGTGGATGCCATGTGTGATATGATTTCTGTCATATTAGTTGTGTTTGCAAGGAACCACACACATTGTACAGGCTTACTATTTGTGTGTAGACATCCGCCAATGCATACTCCCAAAGTAGAACAGAGTGAAGAAAATATGAAGCAGCCGCCTGTGTTCTTGTTTGCTTTGGTGCATATTCAGAGCTTTGCAGTGACAGCATGTTCCCCAGGTACAAGTTACTTGTCTTCGCTAACACCTCATTTGGGACAGTGAGCACCCCACAGGAGAAAGCAAGACTTCTGACTGTTCTGTTATGACTGAAACAACCCACTAGTAATAGATAAATGCTTGCACCTGTGGGGATTGAAATTCTTAAGTGTGACATGTGTCATATTCCACAGGGCACCATTGAAATGACCGAAGAAATTATAGCTTGGAAAGCACAAGCTAACAGCGCATGAACTATAAACACAATTGGGCTCACCATTTTTTTCCTCTTTGGCTACAAAGAATATAATATCTGCACAGCAATCAAACTCAATCTCAAAGAGTGCTCTGTATTTTCAGATGATGCTATAAGGCTTTGAAGGGTTTTGTATTCAGTGCATTAAAAACATATTCAAAATTCCGGTAAAACCGTGGTGTTCTGCTCTTTAAACTGGGCCATCTGAGACTGTATGCCCATGCTGTTTGTGGTGACTAAGTCCTGTCACCATGGAAACATGGTTGAATGAACAAAGACAGAGCGTTTGTTAAGCTCCGGGGGGCAAGGTCAGCTGGCCATGAGATATAGTGGGGAGCAGTGTCATGGGTTGCGGGAGTCTATGACCGATACTTCTTTGACATGATCCGGAATGTAAACCAGGAGCACAGATGAGAACATGTCGCTCCGGTTATTGAAGAACATCATGAGCACCAATGTCAATCACAAATCTGAGGCAGACAGACGAAGAGAGCATCTCAGGTAAACTTTTTGAGACGTGAAAGCCAGGCACGTATCAGTCAGTCGGTGAGCCAAGAAGAACATTGACTTTTCATGGAAGAATTCTTTATTCTATTCAGAGGAAGCAAGGTTTTTGCCGTCTGATAATTTTAATGAGAACTACTTTTGACAATACATTAGTAAGGGCACTTGTTTTTCTTTTATTTTAGACACATTCGATTTGAAATCTGTATAAAACAAAAAAAATGAATAAATAGCATCTTCAACTGTACAATTTGGCATAACTAGGACTGAATTTTAATTTTGCATGTTAGTAACATTAAATATAAACCAGATTGTGATTAAAAATAGGCTTTCACAAAACCACAACAAATTTGTCATCAAGATTAGGATTATCGAGTATCAAAAGTAATTTAAAGGAGTCTGGTGACGTCATCACTCGAAATGACTGGCTTTCCCAATAGCTTTCCCAAGATTCTCGCCAAATCAACCCACAAAAGTGACAAACAACTTTATACTATAAAAAATGAGGGGTAAACAGAACAGTTTTAAGCCACTAATGAGGAAAAACAACTCAAAGAAAATGTACTGAGTGTCAGAAGACGGTAGCTATGCTACTGCTAACAAAGCTACAAGCCTCTCTGATACGACAGTCATATGTACTGTCTTGGAAGGACTGCGAGAATGATTTTCTAGACTTTACTGGTTCACTGCTGTGAACCCGAGGATTGCTGAAGCTGAAACTCAAATTGAAATCGCAAACGATCTAATTCAAAACTTGGAGCAGGTGCTAGCCAAAATGACCGAGTCATGACCGAGCAGGAAAACAAACTTATTGATCAAGAAAGTAGAGCTCGGAGGGTGAATTTGAAACCGTACAATGTCTGTGAAGTGGCTGAGACTGAATCCACAGTGGTGGATTATGTGGAGAAACTTCTCCGAAACGGTTTGAATACCCCCCCTGCCCCCCAAGTATTGGGATTGGCATTGAGAGAGCACACAGGGTGCTGAGCCCAAGACCCAAGTCATTGGAGAGGGCTAGCCACACTGCATAATAATGGCATTTGCATGCTTGAAAACCAAGGAATTCTGCGATAGCATGGACTAAAACCATAGTCAACTATGAAGGAAGGAAAATTTACTTTGACCAGGAATATACTCCAACCATTGTACAATAACGTAAGAAGTATGCAGAAGCAAAAAAAGTCTTGAAAAGGCACAATATCCAATTTCAGTCTTCATACCCTCACAAACTGAGGGTGTTCTATGAAAATGGAACTAAGCTTTATCAGTCGGCGGAGGAGGCAACCACAGATATGATCACCAGAGGGCTGCAGGTCACCATGGTAACAAAAAGGGAAACTTTGACGGAGCAACTGGCGCGGTCAGCATGTTCAGCAGTGAGCGGCCAACAGCGACGTGATGCCATGTGATGAGACAATCGTGAAGAGACCATCCGGGAAAGACTTGAAGTTTACAGGAGGCATTCACCACACACTACTGATGATTGAGGACGGGATGTGGTTCGTATAAAGACTAGTGGCTATACCTTTCATCTCTTTTCAAATAGATGAGGATGACAATTGGAGAGATATATGATTCCAAAAAGACAGACGCATAGCATTTATAGGCGCTCTCTTAAATGCATGTTAAAAGGATTTCCCCTGTTTGAGAAATATACCACGCATGGCCAAGGTCATTTGGAGGAGACCCCTAACCTTGATCCACTATCTTTTTTCTTCATATATTCTTTTCATTTCTACTTTTTTTTCTTTCGTTAGCTATTATATTTATTTCAAACTCTGCTGATACAAATTGATCAAACTCAATTTAATGAATGGGACAAAATGATATCCTGATATTTATGGCAAGGAAAAAAGTCAAGGGTCAACTTTAAGACAACACAATTGGCTAAAGAGAGGGGAGGTTGGTGCCTAGGGTAAAATGGTTTGCATTGATTCAGATTGTCTACCAAACAAACGTGATGGATGGAGGATTCAGATTTTCTACCAAACAAACTGGATGTACAATTTAAATTTTGGTCCTCCAAAGGGATAACAATTCTAAACAAATTGATTAAGGATGGAAAAGTCATCAGCTTTGAAACACTTAAAAATGAATATGTTTTGGAGAGGCAGGATTTTTACCGATACTTGCAACTACATTATTATATACATACAAATGTTAAATCAGAACCCGAATCAGAAATATTTACAAACTAAATTTCACTCAACTAAACATGTAGAGATAAGGTGGGAGAAAGAAAGATATTAAGTAAAACGGAAGAGGAACGGACAACAATATGCAAAATAACATGAAAATCGACAAACTCCCAGAGGTGGAAAGCATTTGGATGGAAGGCCATTATAAGATGCTTTATCACTCCATGTCACAATGACACACAATGATGGACGCCCTCCCAAATGTTGGAGAAAATGTGGAGCTCAACAAGCTAATCATTTTCATATATTGTGGGTGCGCTCACTTATCAGAAAGCACTGGAAAGATGCCCATGGCGCACTACAAAACATTTTCAAATGTACCATTCCAATTGGAAAGAAAACTGTGTATTTTGGTTATCTTTTTCAACAATGGAGTAAAAAGGATAATTATTTAATTGGTACTTGACTGGTGGCAAGCAAAAAGCCTATAAAGACTTGGTTGACACCATTTTTTTCTACTTTTTTAATGTGGGTAAACTATGGGTGAACCATTGCTTATGGAGGTTCGCCGGTACAAACACCTTTATGATTTGTCTGAAAATAAATACCGAAATACTGTAAACAACTCCTGGCCAGCAACTTGTTGGGAAGAGATGAGGAGTCTTTTTAGATCACTTGAATCGACTGGGATTCTCTACATCTGTTATAGAGTAGTGTTGTTTGTATGCTGGAGAATCCATTTACTGCCACCTATACTACGGGGGAAATATTGTCTAACTGCGGGGGAAATCCGCTCCGAGAACAAAGTGCTGCAAAACATGTGCCAGCGTGTCAAGCACAAACCAAGCTAGACTTTTGCTGCAGGCTTGTTTTCGCTGTAGTGAATTTTAGTGCAAAGTAAATGCAGAAAAAAATGAATGTACTATGCAAAAGGGGGATTTTTCTTTGTATGGGGAAGTAGGAAAGTGGGAGAGGCTTCAATGCACTATTTTTTTTTCACACTAGGGAGTATTTCGTTGGTTTCGTTGTAGAGGAGTTTTACTGGAGCAGCACTACTCAATTGGTAAGAATACGTATTGCAAGAGACGTTAGTGAAAAGTAGTCGTGAAAAATCCCTTCCTTAAACACATCTATGGAAGAAACTGAAAGTGACACGTTTTATAATAACTGACTTATATTAAGGCAAGGCTATAAAAAGGAATACAGTTCTTATTTGATTTTGTGTCAAATAGAAAAGTACAATGGAAAGTAGGCCTACTAAAATGAGGACTGGTGGGAAACGCATCCATACTGACACGGAACCAATTTAAAGTATAAAAAGAGACACAGGCTGTTGAGAATGTACAGCTCACTTCAACATGAGTACACTATGCACTTGTGATTAAAGCGAGAGTAGAGAGAGATGCTTTCTCGAGGGAATGCTACATAATTCCCAATTGAGTCTCTGTGCCCTAACCACACACACACACACACTCACACACACGCACGCACGCACACACACGCACACACGCACACACACACACACACACACACACACACACTAACAGTGAAGAGACAAGTTCGGCAATATTCATTAGTAGGATGTTGAACCCTAATGAAGTGGGGTGGAACAAACATGCAGGTGTGGATCGCACCTGGTTTGCAACAACCTTCCCATTCTGTCATTGCCATCCCAATGAGGAGATTAAGCTCACCCAAGATGCAGATGTGACATCACTTTCAGCCCCCTCCTCCTTTGTCCCAACACCCCATAATTTTGTGCTCCTCCCACTCCATCCTCCAGGCCACACAGCAGGTGAGGAATTTGGCAAGCTGCGACGGCCAACACGAGACAGACACCAATCCACACAAGGTGAGGACATCCTTCCTCCTTGACTGGCAGATTAATTCCTGTTGGGCGTCTCGAAAGTCTCGGCTCACACAAAAAAATGTAAACAGCAGAGTCGTTCAGCCAAATGTGAAAACACAGCTGTTTTCCCTCATTGAGAATTAAAGACACGGGCGGTCATGTGTTTCATGTCAGTGAACTTTCCATGGAGGAAGCCTTCTGTATTTCACCAATTGCAGACTACACTGTTAAACACAACTGTTATTTCAAGCAACCAGCAGCCTTTATTTTGATTTCCCACACAACATAAAACATTACTATTGCATTTTAGGACATCACCTGTTGCAGAGGCACAAAATTAATTAAATAAATCATTTTAAAAAATTGATCTACGTCTCCAGATATCACTTGTATAGTATGTGTGCATGCATGTGGATAAATGTGTGTGTGAGGCAGAGATTTAGTGGGCGCATGTGTTTTATCAGTTGCTCGTGCTTGTTTGAACGGAGCTGTGATGAAAGCCTAGACAAACACAAGGGAATGTAAACGGAGGAGTAAAGTCAACAGACAGAACCTCGCCTGTCAGGCAACCCTGACAGAGGCCACGCCCTCCGAAATCGCACCGGGCTAAGAAGTCTTCATGATGCATCATGGGCAAAATTGAAAACTCAATTTTAAGACCCCGGAAAACGAGACATAGGTGAAATAAAAACACACTCCTAACTGGAATTTATCAATTTTGCCAACATCAAGGAAATACTACAGACGTATCATAAGCTGAGAAATACAAAATGAAATTTAACATTATTTTTCATGAGGCATAAAAAGGAATCAACTGCACCACTGATATGAGTATAAATGTTCTGTTTTTTTTTTTTTTTTTTTTTTTGTCTGTATGTGCCCTGAGAATAAATAGCAACAAATTAGGGTGTAGTCAGTCTTTTGGCAGAAGTTACCTGGGATAAGCTCGATTACCACATGACCCTAAAAAGGATAAGTAGAGTTGAAAATGAATAAATGGGTCAATGAATGAATGCATGAAGGTGATCATAAAGTGAATCACACAAATGTATACACAAATATATACATATATACATGTATATGTCATTTGACATAGAAACTAAGACTGTTGAGTCCTCGGGACTCACAATACTAAAACAATTGCACAGTAAAAAAGACAAAAGTAAGTCAAAGGTTCAAACTCCATTTGAAATACATAAGCAAAGACCAACAACAAATATTAAAAAAATTTATTAAAATACAGTGAACTTACGTAGTATTACGTAGCATTCATCATCATCTTCTTCATGTCGCAATCACTGATATACCAGCCCATTTTGGTGGAAAGGTCAGGGTTTTACTTTGAGTAGTTGTTTGTTTGATTTCAACATGTTTGTTTAGTTCCTCTCCTTGAGCTTCTGAAGTGTTTCATGTTTGCTTTTTGGTTCACCGTTACCTTATTCTTAAAGAAATTGATGAACAAGTTCGACAATAATATTTAACAAATGTTATTTGATGTGACACAAAACAACATTAGAATATAATTAGACAACTGGACAACTGATACAGGATTAATTTTGAAAGTAGCATCCAGGACTGGTCTTAAAATTATTGATGTTAAAGCATTAAAGATGTATTTGAAAACAGTGCTTACATCATAGCTGTGCAAGTATATTTGGTCTGGAAATGTACTGTGAAGGGATCAAAAGGTCAAACAGTAAAGTGGGCTGGACAAACATCTATCGCAGTTGAAGTCTAAAATGAAGCTGCACTGTTTTCTCTTTGTTCATTTTTTATGTGGGAAGCCAGTAGAGCCTGAATCCCTATTGACTCAATGTACTGAGACGCTTTCCCTTTTACCAGTGCTAAAGCAGGCATGAGTACTAATCCTTAGGGGTTAAATGGAGCCTCTTCTGGGCTTCCTCTATCCTGAGAGAGTTGGGGGTGGCTGCTGTTGCAGTGCACACATAACTTGATTGCATTTGGTAGAATGTTAGCTCAACTCTCAAAAACTTTTGGAGTAGAAACATGAAGCATAACATTTCTGCTAAATTTCTAGGGAGTGCCCAAAAAGACAATCAGTAATTTACACAAAGACTGCACAACAATGAGTGAACCGTCTCACACCACCAGTGAGAGACAACAGAATGCTAGCAAATCTCTGCCTGCTCACATCAGTTTAGGTACAAGATTCTAACAACAAAAAATGAAGTAGTTTTTCTTCACTGAATATTTGGTCTGGAAAAAAAGCAACAAAATATCATGAATGTATTCTTTTTTTAATTTTATTTAATTTTATATTTGACGTGAGTAGTGTTCATGGCGCATTGGACGATTGTGTAATGTCAAGCTACATGTGTGCACCTCTGTAACTCTTGCTACTGATGTCACAAGGGTGAGATGTTTATTTTGGTTTTCCTATATTCTCAATGATTAAAGTAAAGAACTGAGTTACAATAGTGAGGTCATGCTATGTTATGCTTGAAAGGTAGATCTTGGGCAAAAGGTTTGGAGCACTCGTTATATACAAATTCTGCCTACTAGTGATGTTAGTTCGCCTGAATTAATACTGTTCAAGGTAAATTTTGACAGTTTTAAAACCATGTTTAAAAGTGAAATTAAATGCAGTATCATACATACTTTGTGGCTGAAAGGTAATTCAGTTTGTTCTTCAACATGTCCTGATATTATGAGCCAAATTTGAATGTTGCCTGGCTACTCTAACACATGGTTGCGTAAATAGGTGAATTTTCTTTAATTCTGAAAATCTGAGATGCCCTGATAACCTAGCTTTCAATTGTTATATATCAGGGACTAAACGTCACAGCTGCAAAGCAAATTAAAAAAAAAAATAGTTTATCATGTTTTACGCATACTTTTTTTTTTTTTTACTGCAGGTCCTATTTGTGACTATGCGCCGAATGACCCCGATACACAGAAATGCAAAGTTGTAGAAAATTAAGTCATAGCTGATATGACATGACTCTTTCTTGTGGCTTTTTCTAAATCATCCCTTCATTCGGAAGCGACTAAACTGCATTGCTAAATAGATGATATGCTATGATTTTTTTTTTCCTGACAAAGAAAAAAAAAAAATCTCAACCACCTCTCATTTGCCTGCACAACCGTGACACCACCATGTGCGCTGGTT
The DNA here is from genome assembly GCF_059441005.1 of Hippichthys cyanospilos. Classification (NCBI taxonomy): domain Eukaryota; kingdom Metazoa; phylum Chordata; class Actinopteri; order Syngnathiformes; family Syngnathidae; genus Hippichthys; species Hippichthys cyanospilos. The sequence goes on along the minus strand of NC_142376.1, from coordinate 14,876,159 downwards.
TGCACTTGCCGTTCAGATGCGGTATTTAAAAATGCAAAGTCAGCCATTGCAATTTGTCTCAGGTTGGATAAATCATATTGCATTTGCCATATTTGTCTATTCGGCTATACTGCTTTTAGAAGATCATGCAAAATGAAGTACATGGCAATATCGTGTGCCAGGTGAGTAGATCAGTTTCCACATTGTTTATGAGCAATCAATTTTGCAGCTGTTTTTCGTCATACAAACGTATTGAAATCAGGCCATATGTCAGTTACAAAGACAAAGAATCCTAACAGAAAGGTGTCGACGGGACCAATTTGCTCAGACTGTGGTTGTATTTTCTCATGGTGTAAAACCTGAAGAAAAGATTCCCTATTGTTTCGCTGATGGTATTTGAACTGTGATTTAAAAGAGTTGCTTCGTGAAATGCCACAGCATTTATTGTTCCCTTGTAAAACGATGGCGTTCACGGCTATGATCTATGACAAAACCCTTGTCATCTTGAAGTGTGAGAAAAAAAAAAACAACATTGACGAACATAAAGCCAGCCTAAATACCCACGGTGCAAAAACTTGTGTAACCTACGATCTACTTTTCCATATATATATAGAGTAGCTCAGCACCACAAATAAGTGGGACGCATATTAATATTTTGATAGACATTGGTTGAAATATGTAACCTCGTAACTAGAAGCTCAAAACAATGCAGCAAGATATCGCTAAAAACTATTAATCAACATCGCATGACCCAATTACTCAAACTCATTTTTATTGATTTAAACATTGATAAGAGGGAGAGAAACAAACATTTTAGCTCCTTCACATCAGTAGCGAGAATTACACAGCCATGTCGTTATACAATCATCCACTGCAGCACGCACGGAGGTTATAAATGCAGAGGTATAAATAAAAAGGAAAAAAAAAAATCTTTGTAATAACAACAGCAATACTTTTGGTGTAATTAATGATATACTATATATAACCTATTATGTGCATCTACATTTAGCTTTAATCCGCGTTGTTTGTGCTTTTTATTTTTATTTTTGCATGTTGTGCAATCTTTCAATATTTCTTCATTATTGACCTGCCAAGCGCATTGAGTAAATGATGTGATTGTTCTGTGTATCAATTCAAAATTGATACATAGTTTGGGGGAGGGGTGGGGGGACTAGAGTGAGTAACTTCAATTCCCTTTGGTTTTAGGTCAAACGTTCATCCATCACTTCAACTCTGTCACGAGCACTTTACATCTTGTGTCAAAAAGTGATCTGGCATTATAGGATATAGTCAAACTGCAACTGGACTTCATCTCCACTTTCCCATTCACTGCCCATCATCATTTTCATTGGATTGTCTTTAACAAGGACTATTGGCTGCAGATTACAGTAAAACAACAACAAAACCTGCATGAGAAAAAAAAAAATGTCAGAGTGAAAAAAAATCTTCATGCATTGAAGCCTTTCCTTCTTTCTTACTTCCTCATTCAATGAAAAAAAAAAAATCCTGTTGCAACATACGAAATGGTTTTTTTCTGCATTGAATTCACTACGGCGAAAACAAGCCTGCAGGAAAAGTCTAGCTTGGTTTATAGTTGACACGCCGGCACGCGTTTTGCAGCACTTTATTCTCGGAGCGGCTTTCCCCGGCAGTCAGACAATAGTCCCCCATACTATAGGTGGCAGTAAGTGGATTATATAGCATACAAACAGCACTACTCTATAACAGATGTAGAGAATCCCAGTCGATTCAAGCCATCTAAACAAACTCCTCATCACTTCCAAACAAGTTGCTGGCCAGCAGTTGTTCACAGTATTTTCATCACGGTATTTCTTTTCAGACTAATCACAAAAGGTGTTTGTACGGTCGGACTTCCATCAGCAATAGTTCATCCGCCATGCTGTCCGCTGGTAAAGAAATTCCGAAAGATAGTTGCGGAAAATCTGTTTCACGTGGACTCCGCGTGGAGGGACGTGGTTGCTGAAATAACATCATTTGACGGATGCCTCAAGCTTAAATCAAGCCTAACACTTGAATACAGGTTAAAAGTAATAAAGATGAAAGATGCAAAGTGAAAGATATTATGCAAGAAATCGACGTAAGTATGAAAATGAATGCTTATTGTACATTGAGGTTTCTTTCTTTTCCAATGTTGTTGCTATATTTTTTTTTACTTAAACCAGTTTGTAGATTGCACAACACTTCTTTTATGTTTACGTTCTAGACAGATTTACTAAAGTGAAAAGTCCCCAGTCGTGAACATTTTCTGGCTGCAAATTATCTAGTTGCAGAGGAGTTCTACTGTAGTAAAATCCTCGATATGCAACTTAGGTCGGTGCCAAAGCCCTATGGTCAGACACTGACGTAAAAATGCTTTCTTGGTGTTGGAAGGGGTCAGACAATGATAAAAGCTAATAGAGTTCCTCAGGCTCTACACCTTCTAGCAATAGCTTGAAGTGACTTTGCACCTCAGTGACAATAAGCCAACATACTAGAACAGTACTACAACAAATGGGACGAAGCAAGAACATTCAATTCAAAATGCAGATGAAAGTGTTAAGACTTCAAATGACTCTTGCCATGTTCAATTTGATCCAATGTGCCAACGACTAATAAGTACTCAATGTAATGAGGACTCAAGTGATTAAAAAAAAAAAAAAAAAAAAAATTGAAAATGAATCATGAAGGCATAAAAAATGTCACGCAAATGATGGAGGAAACAAATTTAAGAGTTACTGTTTGGCACAGATAAGTGAACACTTTGATCATAATCTCAGCACCTCTGTGTGACGAGACCTCCTTTCTTGTGTATACCCTAACTCTTTCTCTTTACCCAAAACACTGTTGTCAAACATGCTTACTTCCTGTATTTGCGCCAATCAACAGGACCACAACAGACCTTGAGCTTTTTGTGTAATCTATTTTAGTTTATCAAGAGCCGCAAAGACTTGGTTTGTTGTGTGAGATAACATTAACCCAAGCTTCCTGCTCATAGAGCCATAAACCGTAGATGACCTTTTTCCGAGGCTCCCAATTAATATAAAACAAAGGAGACTCATGAACTATATGTTCACCTGGATTGAGGAATGTTAAACAAACATGTCTTGAAAGCTCTTTGTAGATTTTAAACAAACACAGTGTTCAATAATAAGAAACGGTTTAACTGGCTGGAGTATGGAGTCTAAAATTGGGTAACTACAGATGAAGTACCTGAAGAATAAATTGGTTACAAATAAAAGCAAAAAGGGCCTTCAATTAGCTACATTAGTGAGCTACGTTTGGGATATGAAAATGATTTATTTTATTTCCTTTGTTGTGCTGATGAGTGCACTGGGGGAGAGTGTTTTATCTAATCTGATCACTGAGCATTGTGTTTGGGGTCATTAACCTATAGGAGGTCCTAAGGCTGACAAGTAAGCTCCTACCCCCGTTTATCCATTTTGCAGAACTCGTTCATCCCTGTCTTCCTCTGTCCCTGCAGACAACACAACTGCAACCACAAAAACAACCAAAGAAAACAAAAGACGAGGGTAAAAACAGCCGACTGTGCTATTTGCATTATTTGTCATTCTTCCACAAACACAGCCTAAATGACTGCTGACCAAGGTCCTTGGCTTGCAGAAGCAGCAGGATGTCAGCCCCTTCAGTCTGTTGTTATTTTTGTTCTTTTTCTGTTTCATGCTTGCATCCTGTCCCCGGAGATGAAGGGGGCAACTCGTCCCTCAACATCTGGAATCTGCATTAGAAAAGACTAAAATTCCACATAACATGGATGAGCTACAGTTAAAGAAGCCTCTGTGTTCTCTAAATTGAAAATTGTTTCTTATCATTCACGTTGCGAAATGCTATTTTGCATCGAACATAGAGCACACAAAGTAAAATGTGTAGAAAATTCCACATGTCCACTTTTTGATGCTATGACGATTAAAGGCCCACTTGAAATTACCATTATGAAATGAATAGACAAATAACGTGAACAGCAAATGGGTGAACTCAGGGGTCACCAACGTGGTGCCCATGGGCACCAGATAGCCCGCGAGGATCAAATGAGTAGCCCACAGGCCTGTTCTGCAAATAGCTCGCAGATGATTGAACAGTGTGATTTTCTAGGAATGTTACAATTATACATATATTACAAGTACATAACATATTTCACTTGATTTACATATTTACTATAGCTCTTCCAGAATTATTGCGAGAAATAATTAACATTATCGGTGTATTCACATAAACTGGTTGCCTTCATATTAGTCAGTACCAGCGCTCACTTTCAAAAAGGTTTATCCCTGGCTGGTAAACTAAAAACGAGTTAGTAGGGGACCGCATTTTAACTTTTAATTACAATGGCTAAAACAGAAACAAGTCTACGAATATAAATAATGAAAACACGTTCTCCTCCTCGTACAAAGTGAAAGACAGTAAATAATCATGCATTATACTGTGCAAAATCCATACTTGGGAGACTATCGGTAGAAAGTAGGGCATGTCTTCCTCCTGAACGCAGCTTGAGAAAACCATGGGATATGTGCCATAACCTAGTCAACATTCACTCTGCTACATAACAAAACAGACATTCAACAGCTGTTTAATAGCCACCTATTTCAAAGGGCTTTGCAGACTGATAACTTCTCTTCCTTGTTTTGAACAATCACGAGCTGGCTGATACCCAAAACTGGAAAGTTGGCCAGACTGCATTAAATTGCATCTTTGGTAAAATAGGGTATCAATCCCCTTAAAAAAAAGATAAAGAGGGCAATAGATTTTCCCTAGTCTGAAGATAACTGAAACCCAACACCCACGTCCTCCAATGGGGCTCTTTGTATGTCTGAGTGCAGGTCAATCAACAGTTGCTGACAGATGTGTCTGCAGTCGATTTTAAAGAGGAAGCTGAGCTGAGGTCAGTCATAGGTTTTCCCTGCCTCGTCCCCTTAGAGAAAAGACAAGGATCAAGTCAGGATGTCACAGATTGACCTTTTCTCACCTGTTTCTTTTCTTTTTTGCATGAAGCACCTGGTTCAAAAGGATAACATAATTAAGCTCATTTAGCAAATGAAACCAAGATGTGCAGGTCCACAGTACAATAGATAATTCAATAAAGAATAATATGACTCTAAATGAACAATTTCACCAATATGAAATTGATGTGATTTAAAGCAAAATGTGGGTTAACCAGCTACAAAAGTAAAGCTCTAAATAGTTTTAAAGTATGAGAACACACAAAATAATGGCAAGGAGCAGTAGCATTAGCAACAGCCACAACCATTCCAAAAGGCCATCCTAGGAAACACATGACCTGAGCAACACAATTTTATTGTGCTCAGATCAATACAAAAATGTAGCACATGACTTTAATATTGCAGCAGTCTAATGGAACTAAAAAAAAAAAAAAAAAAAAACGTTATACCCCTCAAACCCAGAAGTTTGGTCAAATTAACTCAAGTAATGGAACTATTCCTTTTTTCCCTAAATTGGGTTATGTTTGACCTGATGGTCTTTCAAGTGTTGTTGCACTTTTCAATTTCCATGACCTGTTTCGGTTGTAGGTTTGCAGCTAGAATAAGTTACCCAACTGTGACATACACAACTTCCAAATCTGTCCAATATTAAAAACAAAAACACCTTAACAGCTTGGACAATACTTTGTAATGTTAGATTGTCCTGCTTGTTTTTGTTGTGTTTTTCAAATATAGGACCTTAGCCTTGACTTTAACTTATATTGTGTTTTGTAGAAGCAGTGAGTGCCCCCTTAATGAGTTTTGATCCACATATAATTGAGTTTTGATTAGATGCTTAGGAAAACCTAACAGTATACACGCCACGTCTATAAATGTGTCGAGAACAAAAGTGCAAATGTAAACCAGATAAAAATTCACCGGCTTGGCAGACAGCACCAGCGAATGTGGTTTACCCACAAGTTAATGAATGGTATAATCACTAAAAGTAGTTTGGGAAGTGGTGAAAGACATTCAAGCTAGTTAGTGGTGTCTTAATAAAACGTATGGTGGCAAACATCACCCATACCTGATAGCAGATCTTCAGTCAACAATTGAACAAGAGCAGCAATATTGTGGGTTATGGTATCGGCACGATTGTGAAGCCTGAGGGTGAGACACTGGAGATGACGCAGAGACTGTCGGAAACCCTATTACTAAAAGGGTGACTCACAACTGCTTTGAACCTCTGAAAGCATGTTTGGCTTCATTTAAATGTGGGACCAACAGGGTCAAACATTAGGGCTATGAGGCAGTAGAGTTCAAGTATGCTGCAGACCTCATAAAATCATTTTCATCGTATAAACAATGCAAGGCTTGCACAGAAGAACATGCTCTCGACATCCATGCATGTCATAAAAATTAACCGCATCTATGTTTCTACTCGAACTGATAAAACCAGTATAAGGTCATCAATATGCAATTCTCCTAGGTGTTTTTTTTTTGTCCTTCCCATCGTTTCCAGTTCAAGAGCATGGTTTTTTAACCAGTACCTATTTGCTTCCACATCTGCCAAGTCATTTTTTTCCCTTTTCCTCCACTCCCCCCAGTGTGGCAAACAAGTACTGCAAGACTATATTTTCCAAGGAGCCATAACAGAGTAGAGGGGAAGAGAGCGTGAAAAGGAGAGAGAGAGAGAGAGAGAGAGAGAGAGAGAGAGAGAGAGAGAGAGAGAGAGAGAGAGAGAGAGACTCACACGCAGAGGGTAAGTGAGGAATGGACCCGCCTCCAAATGATGTCAGCGCTCTATTGGAGCAAGGCTACAGGCAAACATAAGTCCACATTTGTTATTGGGACCATTCCGTACGCGCATGTCTGTGTTCAACTTGCAGCGTGTGTATGGCACCAATAAACACTGGTGGAGCTGCAGATGAATCCAAATCAGTTCTGGTTCCATGAGTGTGAGGAACCGTTTTGGGATCTGTATCGAATCCGCACAACTCTGACTGGATTACATGTTTCGATCTGTCTTGAACCCTACAGAGGATACCTGTAACTTTTGGGGGGGTTATCTTTTGAGGTAAGTGCTTTCTGCACAGGATACATGTTTATTTTTTATTGGGTTTTTTTAGGTAGTTGGGGGGGCGACTTCTTTCTGACTGAGTTACTTTACAATGGAGTCACACAATATCTTTTTTCTACAGCATTTCCAACCTAAATTAATTGGAATTCACGGTCGTAACCCGAATATAAAAACGCAGGCTTCCGAACATGAACCGACAGTGAAAAAAAAAAATCTCCGAGCTACAAAAATCAAGTTCGTCTGTTAACGCATCATAAACGAAATCAACTTCAACTGGAATTGAAATATTTCTCAGTCTGAAACATGCTATTGCACTGTGTGGAGGCAGTGAACGCAGAGCCGCATATGCGTTTGCGTCTCAACCAGTGCCATTCCTGCGATGCAAACTCGGTGAAGACGCGTTATCTTTGCGCCGGTCGTTTGAGGTTTTGATCAGTGAATACACAAACTTGATAGGATTAGAAGGAGACAGACATGGTGGCTTGAACTCTGCCGGCACCACGGTTCGTCAAGACACCAGGGCGAAAATGTTGAATTACAGCGCACATCCCGCAGCGATGCGCGCGCAGAGAGAGCCAGCTGGACAAAGTCCGCTAAATGCGTCTCTGTCGGGACGGCTCCACGCAGCTCCCATTCAAGGTCCCGACTGGCAAACCACTAAACATAATCCAACATGTATAGAGTATGAAACAAATGGTCTTAAACGCACGAATTATTCCATGCGTATCGGCCATATGCTTTCCCTGTCGCTCAACCGCAATGAGTGTGTTGAGGGGAATTTTGTTTTTTCTTGCAGTAAAATACTGTTCTCAACCGGCGACACATTTCCTAGCAAATGCCGCAAGGCTTAATAACAGTAACAGTTCGCTATAGTGCAATACAGCAGCCTTTCCATTCTTGTATGCACGTGTTAGTAGAAACACCATTGCAGAGACAGCTGTTAATCCAATTTTACTCAGCCTTTATCTTCATGAGACAATAAGGTCACCCGGGCTTAAACCAATAACAGATATACTACTGTATGAGACTACGTCCTAATTTTACCAAGCAGAAAATTGCTTTTGAATGACTGTGTAATGTGCACACGATCAAATTTAGTTATTATCCAATTAAGGCACGGTTGGGTGTGTTTGATAAAAATAAATTCCGTTCAATATTAGACAGGAGAGCAGATGAGTTGCCTTCACTGATGACTGCCTCAAGCTATAGTTCCCAGCCAATTGCTTTCATTTTAGATTAACCACTAACCAGGTCATGAGCAAAATCTCAGGCTCATAACATTCTCCATGAATGTATCTGTAAAAGACAACACTAAACCCCTACATTTAGAAACAGCTCACATTGGGCATGAAAATATCATTCCTTATTTTCCCTAATCCATTCTGCCTTGTACCATCTATTCTGAGAAAAGTGGCAACCACAGCCGAACATTCAAAAACCGCAATAAAACAGTGATAGCCTTTCAAAGCAATTTGACTGAGAAAAGTGGTGAGGCCAGGAGAGCATTTGACAAATCCCTATATTGTAAGTGGGCGCTTGGCCTGTAGGCTAAGATGTGCTCCTCTGTGCAGCTTAGCTTGTCACACACAGGCAGACTTACACTTGCATATGTTTTCACACACATCTTGTGGTGCCTACCACCCCCATGTGGGGAAAAATCATTGCAGCTGCTACAGATCTCTCCTTTCAGCATGGAACAAAAGAGAAACCCCTGACTGTCCCAGGCTTCTGCTGACTTACTCGGCCACCAGAAGCATCATCTGTTCAGCACATCGCTACAGGGAGCTGTAGTCTTTGTGTTTTTTGTTGTCACCGATATTTTTCTAAACTGAATGATAGAATGCAATTCAAAACCGATCCGTGATTCTCAAAGATTAAGGACTCAAGTGTACAAAATGTTTGACCACTCTCATAAACTATAAACACAAATGCACTGTATCTTATAGCGAAGCAAGTGTCCCATATCTTTAAATCTTAGATTCCATGCACGATACATATACACACACACACACACACACACCTATGCATAAGTAAGCCAGTGTTGCCCAATAAGTCACACTATTATATTACTTTAAAAAAAAAACGATAATAGTCAAAATCAAACAAGCAAAATCAACAAAAATCAAAACAGACAACAATTATTCCTTAATGGATAGTGCTGTGGAGCAAAATTAATTTTAGGTCTTGTGAATAGTTTACCTAGCATTTGCAACTTCTATGGTCCTTTTCTCCCCTAAAAGCTGGATTTCTTTGTATGTGTGTGTGTTTATTATTATTTTTTTTCTTACATTTCAAATTTTTCCCTTGTGCAATATAAAGTATACCTAGAGGCACTAAGTCAAGCAAGTGTTTATTTCATACAAAAGTGTATTTCTGCATGTTAAATTCACATTGGCTATCAACGTACAGCTATGCATGACACGTGTGACTCCCGTGTTTTCTACTGAAAAGTATCTCAGCACACCCACACACAAGTTCAATGCTCGATTTTACATGGCCAGTTCAGACTCAATGTCTTCAGTCTGTTTGTCAAAAACTACAGTCTAGCAAGGACACCATGAAAAAAATTTGTGTAAAGATGCATGTCGCAAGGATGTTTGATTGCTTAGTCGGTAAAACAAATAAAAAAAATAATACAACCTGCAAGGAAAAGTATGTGATAACGCAGTTTTAATAGAATTGTTCATCCAACTACTTTGATGTACGTTTACACTTTAAGGTCCTCTGTTGCAGTACACCATTATTGCCTTATTGCAATATAATGAAGGAGGCTGCTCTTTCCTGAACCCCAATGAGCTCAGAAAAATAAAAAGGGAAATAACATCTACCCAACAGCCAAAACATACTACAATCTTTGATTAAGGGGGGAAAGAACTTAAACAAAAAATGCACAACAGCATACTTTTACTTTGTGATAATATAATACATGTCTCATGTTTTGAAACTACCAGCCCTCTTTCTGCTTGTATTAAAAGCTGATAACAGCTGTTTTAGTCAACACAAGAAATAAGCAAGGGACTATTATGCAAATAATCTTTTTAAATAATCCAAAAAGCACCTTATTCACATAAGTGTACTGTAGCTAGCTATATCTTGTAAAGCTTTCTTTTTTACAAACTGAAAAAGTGAAAACCACCGTTTAGAATTCAATTGTCTTCACAATGTTTTGCATTAGAAGTAAAACTTGTCAGATCTCCCTCATTCAGCTTTCCAAATCAGTTCTATAACTTTGTCTTATTCACATTGAATAAGAACCTTATTCACATTGAATTGACATTTCTTCAGCTTGTATTTGGGAATATAAATGCTGCTGAAAAGGACCGTTGTTTAAAGCAAAATAAACTTATTATTAGGCAGCAGTTTGTCAATATCAATTGGGTTTATGAGCCTCCGAATTCATAAAACATCTCTTAGGGTGGACAACAAACTGTAAAAATGACGGAGGCTATGCTTCCTGAATTATCTTTATGTTTTCCAGTACAAGACAGCAGCCAGCAGGTCACACAAAATGACACTACTACTGTGTTCAAATGGAAAAAGAACATTTTCTGAGACGAAGGAAATTCTATTTTTACAAACACGACCATTCAAAGCTTTGAAAGCGGGGATGAGGTGGGGCCAAGGGGTCACAGAGAAGTAGGGGATGACAGATAGATGCAACAGCCATTCTCCTCAACATATGAAATTCAAATGGGCTTGCTAACAATGTGAGCACTGACTGGATCGTCCCTTCTTTGATCTAAAAACATGAAAAAAAAGGTTCTGTTCCTTTTTGTTTTATATTCATTTTTCTAAAATTAAAATCATATTAAATAAATATCCAAAACTATTAAATGAAATGTAGATTTTTAACTTTTAGCTTTTTTTTTTTTTTTTTGCACATCCTACTGGAGTCGTAATCACCAAACAATAAATGTGTTTTAATGTCTTTAAAGCCTCTAAGAATTCGAGGGTCACAATCTAAAGCATAAAAGGTACTTGAACGATATGCTTTTGTTAATTGTTCCCTCAAACAAATGTTAAAACTGTACAGTCGTGTTTGTTCATATCAAGGGATTTTTCTAAACATATTTGTCTCTCCCATTTTCTTTTTTAGGACAACCTTGGAGGGGTGTAAAAAGCCCAGCATGAACACAACTCCAGATTCATGAGGGAAGCTTGGCCCAAAACGATAAGCACCTTTCACCAGTTTTCTCCTTAGAACAGAGAACACTGTTCATCCACATCCGGAACCACGGACCCAGGATTAACGTAGATACAAGCTTGACAAGAAACAAGAGGATTCTGGTTACCTTTGCGAACTGGAGTACACAAGTGAACAGGCCTTGATTGAGCCTGTGGCACAGGGGATTGGCATGGCTCAGACCAGCTTTGTGTCAACTCATCATGCATGCTGTGTCTGATTGCAAAAAGGAGCCTGTACTAAAGTCAGCAAGATTGCTGTAACTGGGCGGGGAAAAAAAGTAATCTACGGTTATGGCTACTGATTTTGACAAATTCAACACCCATTAGGATTTTTGATATTAAGTGAGAGAGCAAAGGCTTTGTCACTGAGAGGGGATGCTTATTCAACAGGCTTATCTGCCATGGTAAAGGCAGTGAAGGCATGAGCCTCTGACAACAGCAGAGGTCATTGCCCAAACAAGGATCAGCTCTGCAAACATTGACCAGTCAGGATATCGCCAAGAAGCCCTCAGAAAAACATTTCTTTTCAAAAAGGATAATAAAAGAAGAAAATCTTGATTGGACTTTTCAGTGACCAGAGAGGATTTACCACCTCTCATAAATCAGGTATGGAAACATTTGTTTGCCTTTGCATCTTTTTACATCACTGACTCAAGAAGAATTTGAAATCGCATGAGGGTGTGTGTGTGTGTGTGTGTGAGAGAGAGAATAGGATTATTCTCGCACGCAGACGCACACCGCTATTATTATTGTTTTAAGGGCATCACACTACAATGAAGCATGACTTGTAGTTAGTTATAAGAATAAATACTAGCAGTATTAAATGTATGTTTCGGCAAAAATACTTTCAAATTTGATGTGTAATTAATCATAGTCTTAAAAGCTTGAAAGAGTGTGTCAGCCCTTGGACAGTGAACAAGGCACAACGTTGTTTTGGGATGTGGTACTACGGTATATGTAGCAATGAAGGGCATCCTTGGGATACAGAAGCCTGGGTGGCAATCAATTCTATTAAAGTTCACGGACTTTGTGTGCAGAAATGTGAATCAGTTCGAAGGCACAGAGATTCATTGTATTAAAATCTTACCAATCAAGGTTACTTTTAATCCTATGTCTATATTGCGAACAAACTCATGAACAATACTCAATAATTGTATCTACTACTGAATAACTTATCACGCAACAGTAATTTTATCTGATTTTGAACTCAATCTATAAAGTGTTTTACGCAGCGATTCAAACACCAAGCAAATCTGAGAACAGGACCTTGTGCGTTAACTATATTCTCGTTTCTTCTTCCCAGGGACCCGAGCGATTAGAGTGCCAGGCAACTCAGCTTCAAGATGGTACGTCAGTGCAAGGCCTTTATCCTCTCCCTCATCCGGGTTGGACTGCTGCTGGGCCTTGCTAACCCACTGGTGACCTCTGCCTCGTGTCCATCTGCATGCCGCTGTGATGGGACCTTCATCTACTGTAACGACCGTGGCCTAACTTCCATACCTACTGGTTTACCCCTGGACGCAACAGTGCTCTTCCTGCAAAACAATCGCATAAAGAGCTCAGGAATTCCTGCAGAGCTCAGCAGGCTCTCAAATGTGGAGAAGATCTACTTATACTGCAACAATCTAGACGAGTTCCCCACTAACCTTCCTCTTGGGCTGAAAGAGCTCCACCTTCAGGAGAACAACATTCGAATGATTACACATGCAACTTTGGCGCAAATTCCTTATATTGAGGAACTTCACCTGGACGACAACTCTGTGTCAGCAGTCAGCATTGAGGAGGGGGCCTTTAGGGACAGCAGTCACCTCAGATTGCTTTTCCTCTCCAGAAACCACCTCAGTACCATCCCCTCAGGCCTACCCATGAGCATTGAGGAGTTGCGATTTGAAGACAACCGAATCTCATCAATCTCTGAACAGTCTTTGCAAGACCTCATCAACCTGAAGCGACTAATATTGGATGGAAACCTGCTCAATAACCGTGGAATCGGAGAGATGGCTTTCATCAACCTGATTAACCTGACTGAGCTCTCGCTCGTGAGGAATTCTCTGACATCACCACCAGCTAACCTGCCAGGCACAAGTTTGGAGAAGCTGCATCTGCAAGATAATCACATTAATAGGATCCCACCTGGGGCTTTCGCATTCCTTAGGCAACTTTATCGCTTGGACCTATCTGGAAACAACCTGAGCAGCCTCCCACAAGGGGTATTTGAAGATCTGGACAATCTCACGCAGCTTTTGCTACGAAACAACCCCTGGCAATGCACTTGCAGGATGAAATGGGTGCGCGACTGGCTCCGGTCATTGCCGACAAAAGTAAATGTTCGGGGGTTCATGTGCCAGGGCCCTGATAAGGTGAAAGGCATGGCTCTGAAAGACTTAACAACAGATATGTTTGACTGCACAGATTTAGAGTACATTCCCACATACGAGACGAGCACTGTCTCTAACACTTGGCGCCCCTCACAGCCACAATGGCCCTCATTTGTGACTAAAAGGCCTGGAGCAAAGGGACCAAATATGGGCAAAAATTACCACGGCACCACCATTTCGTCAGGCAGAAAGATCATCACAATCAGCGTGAAGTCAAGTAGTGCAGATACAGTTCACATATCCTGGAGGGTATCACAACCCATGACTGCTCTTCGGCTCAGTTGGCTGAAGCTGGGACACAGTCCTGCATTTGGCTCCATCACAGAAACAATTGTACAGGGGGAGAGGACTGAGTACCTGCTCACTGCGCTGGACCCAGAGTCTGCCTATAGGATATGTATGGTTCCCATGGAGACCAGCAATATCTACCTGTCAGACGAGACCCCCGTTTGCATCGAGACAGAGACCAGCTCTCATAAATCGTACAACCCAACCACAACTTTAAACAGAGAGCAGGAAAAGGAGCCTTACAAAAATTCAAGTCTGCCTTTGGCTGCTATCATTGGTGGGGCTGTTGCACTTTTGGCAATAATCATGTTGGCATTGGTGTGCTGGTACGTCCACAGGAATGGGTCACTTTTTTCCAGAAACTGCACCTACAATAAAGGCCGTCGGAGAAAGGACGACTATGCTGAAGCTGGCACGAAGAAGGACAACTCCATTCTAGAAATACGAGAGACTTCATTTCAAATGATACCTATAAATCAGCTTCCTGTGTCCAAGGAGGAGTTTATGATACACACAATTTTTCCACCTAATGGCCTGAGTTTATACAAGAGCCCACACAATGAGAACAGTATTAACAACAGGAGCTACAGAGACAGTGGAATACCAGATTCAGACTATTCCCATTCATGATATTGCACACAGACGTTCATGATTGAGTACATGTCATAAACGGAGTGGCAAGACTTTTACAAAACACTGGATCTATAGGACTAAGGGAGCAATGTTATGTACATTTGCCATATAATTTATATTTAAGGACATTTTATGAAAACTGAGAACGTTCCATCTGCAGGCCCTCACTGAACTAGTGGGTGTAGTGCTGCAATTATATTTTAGGGATTTGTAGTCATTTGTACTGTATTTCCTTGGCTTAAAACGATCGACCAACTAAAAAGAAACTCTGTGTTCTGAGATATGATGACTTGTCAACTGTGAAAGTGGGTTTTCATTGCTGTGTTGAACAATCAGACTTTAGAAACTATTGTAGTACAAGCACAGGTCATTGGTTTCACTCTGTGACTGCCTGGAAAAACAAAGACAGGACTAAACTAAGGTACAATTGATCCAAAAAAAATTAACAAATCAGACATGTTGCCCTCTTACGAAAAGTTACGGCACTGAGCTGTCACAATTACTACTGAAAAAGAATACTCTTCTAGTTATCCTATGATACAAATCACTTCAGATGATGTGCCATGCTTTATTTCTCTATTTTCTTAGGTGTGGACTTTTTGCAAGTGTGAAACGGAGCAAAATACTCTTAATCATACCATATTCCTGTTTCTTGTTTTGTTTTTGTATTTTTCTGATGGGATTGTAGGCCACAGCACAGGGCAGATAAAGCACATTAAATTTATAGGGAGTCTTGGCTTCTCAAAACGAGAAGTCTGGACAGGCTGACACAGGACCCCACACGATCTGTATTTGTACAAGCCAAATGACAATGGCGGCATTCTTTAGTACCGTGTACCCTACGTCAGTCAAGTCAAAAGGCCAAAAAAAAAAAATGTGATTGGTAAAAAGAGCAGTGTCAGTCCCTTAGCTTAACTAGTATTTTGTATTTTCAAAGTGAACACATTTTTGTTGCCACAATTTGAAATTACCTGTTCTTAATGTTTAAAAAAAACCAAAGTGCATTGTATGCCCTTTGGCCAGTCTTGTATGTGCCTTGATCCAATGCTTATTGTATTTAGCTTTTTAAGGAACAGTGACTTTTTTCATACACACTTGAATATGAAAAGTATTGGTCATATTACAGAATAAAAAAATATGAACAAAATAACTGATTGCTTTATTACCGACACTTCACTTTGACAACTGTTTTTATTTTTTTTGTTTAAAAAATTAAACCAAGAGATCAAAATCATGCATCGAACAATTTTGCCAGATTTTGCATGCACTGTCCTGACAGTAAAGAAAGACGTACAGAAAGACGACAGATCTGTCTCTATTTGTAAACAGGAGCACACATTCTAATGTAAGAACAACAACTTAAAATAGACTGCTTTGCTTGTCTTTCTAGCTTGTATTTAAGCTGCAGAGAATATTCGAGTCAAAACCTCAAAAGCGACATTTTGGTGAATTTCATATTTTTTTTTCATAAACCCATACTATCGTTCAGTCCATGCACGTGGGTGTTATTTTTACAAATCATGGACCAATAAAGTGTTAAAAAAGACATGCTATTTTTCACCATGCATAGCTAATAGTTGGACAAACGTGACATGTTTTGGCTTTCCTGAAAAGTGCCAATGTTTTTGGTACGAGGATCCCACCAAACGTCAGAGTTGCTACTTGCCCTTTACTAGTTATAATGCTGTAACTTTTCGAACAAGCATATTGATACTCAATATTTAACACACACAAAAAAGCCCACTTAAACATGCTATTAAAGGAATGCACGGCCTGAAGCTGGGGGACCACCCTCTTTGACAGTTGAGCTACTTATCGAAGACCAAGTAATGTTAAGGTGAAAGTAATGTTAATGTGATACACATTTCTAAAAAAACAAATTGGTTAGCTTAAATCACAAATCATGAAAACAGGCATTTTAGCTAGCACATGTCCTCTTTTTTTAATTGATCTTGGGACAGTAAATTGAAATAAACCTGAGAAAGTGAAGCCATTAGGCTTCTGACATGTATGTGAATATCTAAGTCAAAAAGATCAGCAACAAAAAAGAAGTCTCTGGTGATTATTTTTGGGTAAAGACTTCCAGGTTATCCATGTGGTCCCTGGGAGCTATCTGGTGCACGCAGGCACCAAGTTGGTGACCCCTGTTTTGTTGTCTTGGTGTAAAAGATGGTGAAAGTTTTTTTTGTTTTTTTTTTTGGTTGTTGTTTTTTTCTGTCTATAGTATTTTTCCACACGATGGATACTTGTTAAAAAAAAATAAAATAAATGGTCATGAGGCTTTTGTCTGAACTAACACTGAGAACTGTAACTTCATCACACTTAGTCTCACAATAGCCCATCTTCTAATAAAGAGCATTCTAAAAGCAACCAACAATTCCATTAGCTGTAACAATAGTCTTTCATTAGTTATTAATGGATTTTTGTTAACGTAAATAGTTCACATGGCCTCGAGTGAAGTATGCTAGCAACTTCAGAGCTCTTAGTATAGGCAAACCACTCAAATTGCAAAATCCTGCCGCTTTGTGATAAACGACAAATAAGGGGAAAAAAAACAGTCCATTGTTGTGACTTTCAATGAAAACACCTCCCTAAAAAGAGAAGCTTTGTTTAACATGCATGAATGTGTATAAAACAAAATTGATTAACCAAAATGATGACGACCCTCTGTGACCTCACTTATCATATGGTGACCCTTGACCTCATCTGATCAGTCACTTAAAACAATTCCTTAATCAGTCTCATGCTCTCATTTGCAGTCAGACAAGGGTGGAGACAAAACAAAATGTGAAGTGTCATTTTTCACCTGGCATAACAAAGTGCAGACAACAGTTTGGCTATTATGTACAGAATGATCACAGCTAATGGTGCAGCTGCAGTGTTTGCTCCAGGGTGCTACTATTCATTTTGGAAAGTGCTGGTCAGGCAGACGGTCACATTTGCATTCCTATAGATGCTGGTATCAAAGCATCACTACATGACCCCTTCATGACCAACAGTACTACTTGTTCTCTACAAATAACATAAGTACAGGCTATGTGAGTCGGTTACTTTTATTAGAGTTATCAGAGTAAAATCATTTAAAGGGCCACAATAAATAAAGTGAAAAGTGCAAGGTACATAAACGATGACAAAATAAACACTTGAAAAAAAACATTAAAAAAAATGGTGTCATGAAAACTCCTATATATTACATGCACAATAGAAGGTCCCACACATAAAGCCACAATTTAAGCCTTGTAAATTGCATGTGTTAAAAATGTTTCCTGTACACACTGTTGTACAGGAGTAAATTAGGTTTCCCAGTATAAAGATAATCGAGGTGGTTTGGGGGGGAAATGCAAAAAAATGAAGGCAATATGTTAAATCTTTTGATCTAGGTTTTGTTTTTGTTCCTCCCCCCAAAGCCACTGCCATCTTGTGCGTTTCCAGAAATTCAGAATTTCATTTGGGTATTTCATTCATGAGAAGGCAATATGTTAAATCTTTTGATCTAGGTTTTGTTTTTGTTCCTCCCCCCCAAAGCCACTGCCATCTTGTGCGTTTCCAGAAATTCAGAATTTCATTTGGGTATTTCATTCATGAGAATCCATTTTGTGTGTTTTCTATCCTTTCTAAAAAGTGCAAATTGGCCTACTTAATATTTTTATAGACACTTTTTCATGGTTTACAAGAGGAATGTCATGAAAACTCTGTGAACGAATCTTACCATTTTTCAAAAAGCAACTGCTTAATGGAAGTTAAAACCAAGAGACGACAGTAATGAGTAGGACTTGAATTTGACTCAAACGGCCATGTCCACATATGATTTAATGTTTGAGTGACTAAAATATTTTAGGGAAAAAAATATTCATTACTAGTTCCTGGGCCCACTTTGTTTAGAATAAGACAAATAAACCATGTATCTTTCCCACCATCATGTGTCCTCTCCAGATTGAAATTGTACTTTGTCACTCTTAGTCATCAGACCTAGCGGTAAAAGAACAGAGAGACCATTGAAAGACATGCCAGTGAGTGATGTGTTACTGTGTCGAGGACTTGTCCTCTCTTCTCTGGCTCTGACAAGCTTGCCCCCGCCCCTTCCCTACAGCCAGAAGACTCTCCATCACTTCACCCAGTGACCTGAAACCACAAGGCCAAAAAAACCTAAGCAGAACCTCCGTCATCATAATGAATCCAATTTTATGCTTGAGAGCACAAGCCTTGCACATACATCCATTGCAACTGTAAATTATTTGACATTAATACTAATTAACAAGATCTGTCACAATAAAGTCCATGCCCCCATAAAGGAAGAAAACCGCCCTCATTCAAACATCGTATGAAGAAGACAGACGTACTGTGAAAAACAATAGCCGCTACTCTCATTTAAAGCAAACTGTCAAAAACAAAAGCAAGGAGGTCGATGGGTATTCTATGACACAATGAAGTATACACCATACTTTATGGAAATATCCATATAATTGACTCTACTCAATGGAAGCCATTAATTCCTGTCCCCCATTAAGTGGTTTAAATGATCCTGTAAAAGGCCATACATCTCCTGATGCCCTTTATGAGATCACCACCACATCCCCCTCGCATCTTAATCGACCCTGCGACTCATTCAACCTCCATTTCTGATGGAGGGGAAATTTGTTTCATTGCTAAAGGTTTGAGGGGTCCAACCTCTCAACGACTCCTCATAGTAGAGCTACATTTCAGCAGTGGGAGGCCAAGGCACCCCTTCAATCTCTGTCTCTTATTTGTGCTCAGCATCTTTAAATAGTGGTGCAGGATCTGCATACCAAGGTGGCTCTATGCGTAGCTCATTACTTCCAGCTGTTGACAGCCTAATTGAAAGCACATTTGCTTATAGGTCTGCCGTAGCCAGTCCCAATAAAAATGGAGGCAGTTAGAATGTGCTGGTTGAGAGAGTGTGTGAGAATGCGTATGTGTGCGTGTGTGTACAAGTATGCGCGCTGTAGGGCGGTGCTTGTCACGATGTCCCTTAAAGTTAAGACATACGAAACACTAACAGCTAATAAATAAAATGCAAACGAATCACAAAACACTGTCTAGTTACTCTCTTTATTGTAATATGATTAATTTGGTCAGAATGTAATCTAAATTAGTAATATGTAATCACACAGAACGTTCTGATCTCCTGATCAAGAAAGGTAATTTAATTTACTTTTTTGTAGTATTAAAAAATGTGAACTCAAAACTGAAGCGTAAAGACCAATTAGGTACTAAAGTTGTCTGAAAATTTAGGTTTATTCAAAAGTTCCAGAAGTGTGTAACTCTTGAAAGCACTGCTTATTCCATGAAAACATGTATTTTTGCACATATACCTCCCTGACTACTGGCAAAGGGGAGACATACAGATGTGTTCAATACTTTGCTTTTCCCCTACCAGTTCAACAATAGAAAAACCATCATTATCATAGAAGCAAATTTAACCAACATAAAAAGTTATTCATTGAGATCATGCTAAACATTATGTATTTAGATAGATTTAGATTAGACTACTGAAATATGATCCTCTCTCCTAGAACAAGACAAAAAAAAAAAACAACATTCTGTAACCAGTTACGAAGCTCGAGATTTCAACTAAAATACAGAATGCACACACAGAAGGGAACTCTAACCAACGCATTATTGCCAAATCCAGCTTAAACCTGAGACAGAAAAAAAAAAAAGGTTGCCATCTGAAAACTGAGCCTGGCTGAGTCCTTGTAAATTCTAAATTGCTTTCCGCAAGCTTGAGTTTGGACGACAGTTAGTGGCACTGGCAGTGGAGAGTTTAAAGCATATTAACACAGTTAGTGGGCCGCTTCACGCTCCGGGGAGTAGAAAAGTGATGGCAATGTGATCCCAGGCACTGTGAAATTTATGGTCACCACACTTCAAGCGAGTTGAGAGAATTCACTGTAGATTGGAACCCACACCCGCTCACTCAAGTCCAAACATGAAGTCAAATAGCGAAGGAAAAAAAAAACTTCAGAGGAAGTTTTGGGACAAGGAAGAATGGTCAGGGGTGATGGTAGCAGTGATGGTGGTATGTAGGATTAATTAAAACCTGCAGTCACTGGTGTGCCTGTGACACACAGCCATGCAATTGCAATCTCTGTGTGAGAAGAATCTGCTCCCTCAAGTCATTTTATTGCCCTTTGAGGGGACCTAGATGGGACGGGGTCTTCAGAGAAAGGCAACTTCTCTCAGCCAAGACCCCCAAAATAAAGAAAGAGGAACCAGATAAAGAATGGTTAAACTTTTGATTAAGAGCAACGTAGTTTAATGAAATCATTTAAACCCAGTGATATACCGGGCCTATTGAGGAGTCAAATGATCTAAGCCAGTGTAATCCTGAGCTTGTGCTGTTTAAAAGTAAAAATGATGTGTACGTCTATAAATACAATGGCACACAACACTCGGCTTAAACTAACATCTGGCAATGTCCCTGCATCCAACTATCCACTTTTTCTTGGGATCCTTTGTAATCCCTGTTCCCCCTGACAATATACTGTACTGAAGCAATTATAAGATCATATGAAAAATGAGACTGTAAGAATATATTAATTGTGTGATCATAGTTAAAGAGAAAGGATTTTTGGAAATTCATCTAACAAAGAAGCGTTGTTGTAAATAGGGACAAATTAGATGTTTTACAGTTCAGGGAATGTTGGTAGGCACATGCTTCCATTCGATTTTCATATTGTAGATGACACAGGCAAGACACCTAATTGACAGAGAAGATAAAAGTGAACATCGAGTGGTAATGCAATAATAGAGATGCCAGGAAAGGCACATTATGCAACTATTAGGAGGCTTTGACTGCATTTGATGCAGGGCCCATCTAAAAAGCTTTGCAGAGAATTAGATTTATAAGAAATAATGAACTTAGTGTATTTTTTTTACGATAAAGCTGAGCCAGTGCATAATGTTGTATCACCTATGAATGTACATATATATTCTTCCACATTCCCCCACAGATTGTAGGCTAGTAGCATACAGCCGCATCTTCTACCAATAATGCTGATGTGACATGTCGGGAGGCTTGTAGGATGGAGCCACATGTTCCTAGAATAGTGCTTATGTGACACTGTTGGTGCCTTTTGTGTAAAGTCGCCAGAAGTTGTCAATGACACCACAAGCTTAGTCATTAATCACACAGTCGTCTGGTTGGGTGTGTACATGACACAAGGGCAGAATTGCAATGGAAGGGGGTTGAGCCCTGTAACACGGACTCTCACCCCGGAGCCCTATAGGGCTTGAATGAGGAGAGGTCCTGCACATTCATGTTACCAGGTCACTAATCAAATTATGTTGATATCCAGGGACAGCACACAGGACAAGAGAATTCATTTAGCATCCCTTGCTCACGGCTATTGTCTCCGCCAGGGCATCGAAGGGTCTGGGCTCAATAAGTAACCCTGCCTCTTAATTTATTTAAGTCCTTTGAAATGAATGCATGACTTCTGAGACAGGCATTGATTTAATTCAACAATGAATGTGATAATTTGAAAGTTTGATGGCAGCTTTCTCACCACAAGTAGCACTAATGCAAATGTAAATCAGAACTATGGGTCGGCCATATGGTCATGGATGTGGTCAAATTGTCTACCACAATATGTACGGCCAATGTACAGTGAATTATAAGATGATGTGAGAGCTGTCCTTCTGTTTGTGAATGTTTTCATTTGTTGTGTGTCCCCTGAGGTGACAACATCAACGTGCTATGTCAGACATGGCTGTGTGGGCTCTTACACATGAGCATGCCATTCATGTATATACCACAGCCCCAAAGGGATCCGGTACCTTTGCTGTGTAGCATTTTAATTAATCCCCTGATGACAGATTGGATCTGGCAGGTTATGTATGTCTTACGGCTGGGGTGAGGGGCTAGTGAGGATCGACGAACACAACAGCGAGGCTAATGCCAAACGTACCCGCCAGCACAACACAGCGAGCAGCAGGTCCATTCTTCGACAGGTGCTCCATCTGAGGTCACTCAGTCACCAACTCCCTAACCACGGCAAGCTACCGTCTGTCATCACAAATAGGTTCATACAGGGCCAGAGAGGAACACGCATGAACTCGATGAATTTATGAATGTGCACAGTTAAGCCAAATGTTAACTTCCATTTGAAAAGACAATTATTTGGATTGTCTGACTCTTAAATATCTGGTCTCTGGACTTGTCCGGTTGTTAATATGATCAGCTGTAATTTGGATTTGACACAGTGTAGAAGGTTTTTCATGATAAATGGTTTATTTGCTTTTGGAATACATTCATAGCATTCATGGAAACTTATTCTTATTATGCAGGGCATATGTAAATATGACCCATCTCAAGAAAGCCTTGACAAATGAAAAGTTTCTATAAAAGCTGTCTAATTGAAACCTATTGAGAACCATTGTTTCATGTCGCAAGTTGTGGATCATTACATACACTGGCTGTGACATAACCGGTAATTGCAGGCTTGCCAATCCAAGCTTACCCAAGTAATATTAGAATACTAAACACTGTGAAGGTGAATGTTGCGATGAAGTCCCATTGATTAAATTGTACTTGGAAAATCAAAATGAGATATTTTTTTTTGCAATTATGGCCTGAACCATTAACTACTATAAATTTATAGGAGTCAATTTATTATGTTTAAACTTGTAAAATGTGTATTATTGTCATCAGTATATGAATAGGCTGATAAGGTGCTGATCATGGTTATTCGTGTTAGGATGCTAAGGGGCACGACGCCATTGGTGTCCCTATCACTCACTAAAATATATCAGTATTGTAGAGCATATGGTAATGACGGAAAAGACTGCTATTCAGCATTACTAATGTCTTCGTAGTATTGCCTGGATGCTGGAGCGAGACAACGGGCCTCATTTGAGGGCTTTCATATAAGTACCAGTAATTAGCAGGTTCTGAAGCAGATCACAGAGGCTGAAAAGGAGCAAGATTCTTTACTCCGCTGCTATGACACGAATGAGACAGGAAAACTCGACTGCCTCTACTCAAATTGATTCCTTTTCCTGGTGGTATTTCTTACTATCATGGTGGTACTGTACAATAGACTATATGATTTAAACAAAATGAATAAATAAACAAAAGCCTGCCTATTGTGAGTGTGCCCCTTTCACACTGCAAGAACTCTTCCGCTGTCCCGTGGTAACTTGATTTCCCCTTTCCGTTTATACGAAAAAATTGTTCCGGGTCTAGAGGGTTCCTCGAAGCGTTTACCAGAAACCTTCTAAGGGCCTAGTTGCGACGAGGGTCTTTGGCGAGCTATCCGGCTAGTTTGAGTGGGGCGTGCTGTGCTAAGTAACGCTGACTGGTTGAACTTAGGGGTGTGTTGTTTAGGTATCAGCAGCCGCCATTAGACTTCATTTTCACTGTGGTCCATTTAATATTTTGAAATAATGAAAAGAGAGAAAATTGATAGGTGGATGGGAGTTCTGGAACAGACTCTACTACATTACTTTTTGCTGTAACACGGTAGTGTAATGCATGACACACAAAAAAATAGTAATTTAACTAGGTACAAATGACAGTAACACAATCCATTACAATGCATTTTTAACTTTGGGGGGGGGGGGGGGTCCCCGAATTCACCAAAAACATCAAAATATGGGAGGAGAAAAGTCCAGGGCAAAATTGTTAACTTTCTCTTAGTAGTATCTACTACAGCAGAAATGAGTGCGGCAGCAGCAGATGACAGGTTGAATATGGACAATACATACACAAGAGGGACATACGCCCATTAATTTTAGTTCATCAGCGATAAAGACAAGAAGAATGTAATAGTTATATGCACTTTGTGCGTGACACCAATAGAGCTGTCATTTTCACAAAATAGCACCAATAATTTTACAAACCATTTAGAGCTGAGCCATAGCAACACGAAGTTAGCGAAAAGAAAACACACAGAGGATTGAGAGTGGGGATAAAACACAGTAGGCAAAATTAATGTTCTCTTGCTCAGGGATGCCACTTTGACCTCAAGAGATTAGGAGACTCATGAGGGAGTATGTCATATGTAGAAGATGTGGTGCCCCTTTCCACAGTGGATTTGTCAGCATTTTTAAACTTGTCAGCGAAATCCTTATCACAACTACCAATAATGACAAGGTAAGCGAACACAAATTTTCACTGTACAATTGCTAATAATAACGGTCTATAAATAGTACTGGTCAATGAGTATCAAGATGAAGCATTTAAAAAAAAACACGTTTAACAGTACGTTTAAAGCAATAATTATGATGTAGACTAGCTGCTCATGTTAGCCCTACCAAAACCATCTATTATTGAAATGTATGTCCGAACCTAGATGACTGAACTTGAATATTAACAATGAAATTGTGGACTGCACTAACTGTTTTTAATATAAACAGTGCACCACTATGCTGTGAAGCTAATTAATGAAGGGATTAAGATACAAAATAATAATATCTTGTCTTTAAAGGTTTACAATAATATAAATATAAGTTATTTGTACTGTTTTTAGGACTAAGCCAACCTTCCACTGGATGTGTATTGAGCTACATTTAGAATGGGAAATCTATATTTCCAGTTATGTTGGTGAGAGTAATATAAAAGTAATGCAATGGTGTAATGCCTTACATTCAAATACAGTAATATTGTATTGTAACAAATTACTTTGAAAAGCCAGTAATAAATAATGCATTACCGTTTTGAAGGAATTTGCCAACACTGATTACAATATATTTGACTGTAAAATATATTTTTGGTTGCCAAGTGTCATTGCTCTCGAAGTCCAAATTGGCAATTCCATGCCAAAGTGAAAAGTGATGCTGAGACCTCTTCCACACACCATAAACCCTTGATATTAATTAATATGGGATCTTTGCTGACTTTATCAGGTGATGCCATTTTAATCAGATGATGCACAACACTGTAGGAGGGTAAAAATACAAATTAAAATTAATTTGACAGAGGCAGACTGATGCAGCAGAGTACAGAGAAAAAGCCTGACCACAAAAACACAAAAGCAGAGGGTTGGGTAGGTAAAACAAGCACGGAGCCATTGGCACAGAAACATGTGACTTGGTTTTGGAAAACAGAGTGAGGTGAACGTTGGGACAGTCCCAGACTTTTAAGACGCCAAGTTCCAAGAAGGCCATCGTGAATGTGTAGAACAGGGAACTCTTGTTCTGTGTTCAGATTGTTCTTGCAATGGCTGGCATAAATTATTTGAGTCTATATTGGGTTGCAAAGTTGTATTATTTCCCACTATCTCTCTCTAATAAACGCACACACACACACACATACACACACACACATTATATATATATATATATATATATATATATATATATATATATATATATATATATATATGTATGTATGTATGTATGTATGTGTATATATATATATATATATATATATATATATATATATATATATATATATATATATATATATATATATATATATATATATATGTATAGTTCATGCTCTCAAAAGCTGGAGATCATAGTGATGATAGATGATATGAAATATGAGACAATATGAGTGAAATATGATCCAACCCTCTCCAGGACAGACAATTATTGCTGTAACAGGGTGAACCGTGAATATGGCACATTCATAATGTCAAGCTTTTCGGAAATTTCAGGAGGAGATTTAGGCTCCCTTCTTTCAAAACATGACGTGATTACAACAGGGAAAGTAGCAAAGATCATCATCGTTAAAACCATCATTAAAATTTGACAAGTATTGGTCAGTAAATTTGAAAGTAATTTTGTTCAAAATAAACTGTTCGTTTTATTTATTTATCTTTTTTTTTTTTTTTTTGGGGGGGGGGGGCAAATAGATTTATATAAAAAAAGCACCGCTGATAAAATATTTGAGATTAGTATTTTAGTTAGGCATGCAAATCATATCCATGTGTGCATGTATGCATGTGTGCAGCTGTGCATAATGGGTAGGCATGAGTGAAGAGATGTTTAAAGGGCTGGGCACAGTAAGCTGAGATGCATGCATCCAGACAAACATTTCCTAATTACCTTTTAAGCAGGGTTTTCATTACCTACTTTCACATAAGAGTCTGACTGGCTTTTCTTTGTCTCCACAGCTGTCTGGATACAATCAAATTCACAGACCATCTCCAAAACTATCTTGGCCTCCCGTTATCATTTATCTGAATGGTCTTCTCATCAGCATTGTTGCAGCATCTCAAAGATGAGGGACTTTCAGGGGAGGTTCCCGCATTATTTCAGGGTAAGGAGTCCAGTGATCCTGAATGTTATTAATTAAGCTACAGAGTAAGACATGGGTAAGAATGCATGTGTATTCAATACTAAATGATAGGCAAAAGCTACTGAGAGATGTGCATCAAATGCCATACACTATTGCTTTGAAGAATTTCATAGACATTTAAAACTACACAAATTCAGTTCCACATTGTAGGAGTGTTTTCATCATTTCTGTGTAGCAGAGTAATATGACGTGAAGAAGAATCCGGTATGTAATTTAATTATTTCTCATGGAGTAGAGTTACTGTATAAGCAAGGTAGTGCCGGCCTCTTCCAAGATCAAAATCAAATTACAGTTATGGCATAAGATCATATTTCTTGTTTATTTTTTATCTTTTTATATTTTATATATTTTCTCTGTAATAGTTTAACAATATGTATGAGGACTGCGTGGGTACAATGAGGAAAATTCCGGAAGAAAAGAAAGTTAAAAGACCACGATAACCGAAAGGATGCAGCCAACCATTACAAAACTTCTCATTGTATGTTTTAGCTTCCCCAAAAATCCTATCACGACAAATTCATAATCATGCAATAGACTGTTATAAATTCTCAGACAAAAGCATATGCAATGTAAAGAATTTGACACACAGATCTTTGCAGTGTTTCCTGTTACTTGGCTAATACGCAAATGAACACACAAAAACACTGTTTTCCATTCAACCCCTCAACTGTCCCAAAAAGGGTGAGTGAAGATATGAAAGCCCTTATTTGTTGGCCTTTGTGCTGCAACCAGCTCTGTCGATGCACGTGCTGAAGTTGCTCACCAGCTAAACACATACTTGCAGTTGTTCTGATGGTGTCATAGTAACAGCAAAAGGAAAAGAGCTTTTGTGGAGGAGCTTACTGTAGCTAAGTTTACAGACTGCATTCCAAGCTCACAGATGATAAAGACGTGAACTGCATACAGTTGCAGGAGGGCTTATGAAGTAAGAGGTATTTACAGGTTTCAGTGTGAAGAAAAAATGTGCAAGTTACATTAGGAGAGAATAGCTGCTCGACCTGGGTATCCGTTTGCGTCAAAGTCTCTTTCTTGTTAAAGCAGAGTGACGGTCTTTCAGTCGCACCTATTTCCTGGGCTTTTGTTTGGGCGAAGTTTGTGACAAAATACAGAGAAGGGTATGGATGATTGAAAAAGCAGATGTGACACAGTACACAACTGGCAACCTTTGCTGCTTCATATCCATTCACACTAATAAGAGAACTAGATTTTTTTTTTAAATATAACATAGTTGAATTAAATATTTTTTTCATTAATTAATTACAAAAATTCCATTAGCACAACGTCTATTTGTTGTTAGACAATTGTTTCAAAACACCAGTTTAGATTTAGACATGGTTTTATGGTGTATACCAAAAGGAGCAAAGACAGGTGTGTTCAGGGTAAGAGGGGGATGAGGGCAAGCCAGATCCAGCACAGAGCAGTGACGCTCTTGCTCCTTCTCAGCTGGACATAGATTAAGACCCCCTTCGAGGACACTGTGAACTGATCCTGATTATCCCAATCGGTCTAATCCTCAGAGGCCAACACTAGCTGGTTGTTCACCACCACCCCCAAAAAAGACTCACTTCAGTGCGCAGAGAAACCCAGATACCGTGCCCCTAAACTGTGAAAAGTCTTCTCACAATAGGGACTGAGCAGAAAAAGAAGAGTCCAAATCCACCCTCTTCCTTGGGTGCCCCATCCCCACAGTCACACTTGGGAAAGCAAAGGCACGCAGCCTCATCCTAGGAATCCTCCTCAATATCCTGAGATTAACTGTGGCCCTTCTCAGTGCCCCTTCTCTGCCTCCTGCTAGGGCTAATTCAGCCTGAACTCAACTGGTCAGAACCATTGTCAAAGCTCATGCGCAAAAGAGAAACAATCAAATAAACTAGTTAAGTTTAATCTCTTATCGGCTTATTCACATTTTCCCCTGCCTGCATGCAGATGCCATTGAATCAAAGTGTGCAGGTTGAATAATAGGCCAAATCAAGGGAAAGACTAACAGTTAATATCGTGGAGCAAGGATCCAAATATGGTGTAATTATTTAAAGGACGATTTAGAAAGTCGTAGCACGTAGCTTTCAAGCTCTAGCTTCTTGTAATATAGGATAACATTTGTTTATACTAAGGTGTCCAGGGAAATGTTGGACTTGACTGTTGCGATGTACCTTAAGATTAATACACCACATTGACTTTGAGGGAAAAAAAAGGTGACCAACAGCTACTTTCTATAGCGTCGACCCAACCACCACCAAGCCAAGCAGGAAAAATGACAGAAATACAGGGTTACGATGCTGAATACCCTCTGCCCATGCCGTAAAAATAATAACCCTCCATATCGTTGGCCAAGGTCGTCACTATTCCATATTGTTCATTTAAAAAAAAAAAAAAAAAAAAGAAAGAAAGCTCTTTAAATTGTGAACTTCATGCATTATGTAAAAACATGGACCAGCTCAACTCAGAATCATATGGCTGCTGACGATCCCAAATGCTTGTTGAATGACAATTCCATTTTGTTCAAAAGTATAACGTTTCATTAGACTTAATCAGTGATTCGTACAGGACAGTTGCCATGGTTCAGGTGGCATATGTTTCGTAGATCGCTTGGTGAAAAAAATTCATTTGTTCGAGCAGCTGATGTTCAACTAATGTTGCACATTTGCTTTTGGAGGAGGAGTAGTCATGTCAAGCGATCATGTAAGTCGCATGTGTGGGAGGATTTTTGGCAACTTTGGGTAAAACAAGTCTCTGAGTAATGTGTAGTATGCAAGGCCTGCAAGTAGGTAATTTAATTCAGTCTTTGGGTTTGGCCACAACCTGTGATGACAAGGCCATCTTTCATTTCATCAAGGTGCAGTCAACTTGAACCATTTAGAGGCAAACAAAGCATGATTGTTAATTAGGATTTTCCCAGGCATCTGGCCAGTGAGACATTGTGGCTCTAGAGTGGCACCTGCAAAAGCGTTTCTCAATCACATGACATCCTGTTTTGCGGTTGCTTGCCAGTCTCCTTCCTGTTACAGTGGACATTGTAATCTAATTATTGCATGGATTTAGATAAAAATCTCAAATGCATGCAAGTGCACCGACACACGCGTGTTTCCCACAAGATAAGTGTAGGTGTAGCTAATATAATAGCAAAAGGGGAAAAAAATGGATCGCTTTGTGTACCGTATGAAACAGGGACACAGTCTTGAGCTGAGTCGTGGTTTTGTACAGTGGCACACATTCAAATTAGCCCAATGGGAGGGCTTTACTGCACCCTATTCTGGTGATGCAGTTTGGAGGCAGTGGAGGAAGAAATTGAGTTTAGTCCAACAGAAAGGCTGTGTTAACATATCTTCCACAGAAAAAAGGAGCTAGATAGGCCCTATAGGTAAAGAGGAATCAAAAAGGTCATAATATCCCCAGGCAAGAAACACTTGTATAGCCGATAGGTAATAATATTGTTCAACGTAGAGTAGTGTATCATACTTCACATTCATATCAAATTAATTGGAAGCAGTCAATGAATCTTGGGTTCCGGACTACATATGGAACTAAATGCTGATACTGAAAATGTGATCATTCATTCCAGCGAATTATAACAAAACAGATTTGAATATCCTCAAAGAACAACATGAACACATGTCCTTGTGTCTTTATTTCCGTTTCCTCAAAATGTACATTTGTTCTACTGTTATTGCGGCATTGTACCAACATCAAGGCATACAAAAGTGTATTTGTATACAAGCCAGAAGGAAAAGCAGTTGGCATAGTGTCTCTCCACAAAGGGGCAGAACCTGACCAAACCAGGCATGATAGCACCACACCAATTGCCAGTTTTGACCCATTTATTGTATAAGGTCAGCTGAGCAAACTTTGCACGTGGAAAAAAAAAAAAAAAAAAAACTACTGACGAGTGCTGAACAAGACTCAAGAAAAAAAAAAAACAGCAAATAAAAACTTGAGCTGAAAGTACAAACCATGCATGAGAATGAATTTTGAGAAACATTACCATATTAAAAATGGGTTGAAAGGCAATAACATTGTTTTTTGTTTGTTTGTTTGTCTGGGTTTTTTGTTTTTTTTTAAGTGGATTGAAATGGCAAATAAGTGACAGGAAAAACATGTGATTCCCGGTAGTTAATTCTACACATTCTCTCATAAACCAAAAATTACTATAGAGAATCATTTGTGACAGATGTATTGCAAATTGTGTGTAGTGTGGTTTGAACGCGTATGAAGGCAATTAAGGCAATTTAGAACATATCAACAGTTTAAGCATGATGGGTTTGGCAGCCACCCATCCAAAATCTTGAGGGCAGATCTGGTGCATTTTCATGTCAGACAAGAAAAATAACCTATTCCTGCTAAACCCCCATACTGTGGCTGTACTTAAGCATTTGCATGGAATAAAGAGTTTGCCTCACCAAAACAACGATGCCCTTCCTGTAATAAAAAGGCAGGCAAACGAAAAAGCAAAAGATCTTTTTGCTGAAAAGCATGTAATGTATTCATGGCCTTTGGAGTTACCCTTTCAGATGCAAGCTTATGTGAAGCAGAGCATTAACATTACATGTGCAGGTGCTTTTATGGGTCCTTATCCATTACTGCTGATTTACATTTCTCAGCAAGCAAAGCGCTAAAACCAAAAGCTGTATGGATGGATCGTCTTCACAAGCAGGCTTACTTAAAGTAAAGTAGACAAGACCTTTAACGTTGTCAGAAATGTATGTTGACTCACTTTTACTAGATATGTAAAACTGTTAAAAATATCACAAAGCAAATATGGACTTATATAAACTTGGACTAAAATATGGACTTATATAACAACTGGACAGTATGTTAATATTTCTGGAAAACGGAAAACTTTAGGAAAATGTAAATGTATTTACGCTTCTCTAAATTGCTTTTGCATGAGCAGCATGCTATTGTAAGGTTGCATGAGGTCCATTT
Organism: Hippichthys cyanospilos; assembly: GCF_059441005.1. Taxonomy (NCBI): domain Eukaryota; kingdom Metazoa; phylum Chordata; class Actinopteri; order Syngnathiformes; family Syngnathidae; genus Hippichthys; species Hippichthys cyanospilos. Next base: position 14,844,494 of record NC_142376.1, on the reverse strand, counting down.
AGGCATGTCTACTTTTAAGAACACGAGGGAGAATGTGTTTTTGTAAAGAGAGCGTGGGTGGAGAGTTATTGAAACAGCGAAGCATTTACAGTACCCGAAATTTGATGTCAGAGTCTCACTAAGATTCCACTTGATTTCCCATTTCTCCCAATTCCTACTGTGTATAAAACATCATTTATTGATAGCGCGAACTAACTCATTACAGCAAAGACTAAGAAGCCATTCAGCATTTCCATGACAACGTATCTGAGCAATGCATTTGTAATGCAAATCAGCCATGAAGTGTTGCAAATGAGTAAAGAGGCCTGGACCTATCCACAAAGAGCAATGTTAACAGTAGGTTGAAAATATTTTAATGTGGCTATATACAATAAGGACAATATGACAATTTAAAAAAAAAAAAGTTTACTGAACAGTCTTAGAAGATTTTCATCTTGTTCCTGAAGATTGTGTCTGCAGGAACCGATAAAAATTTGGCATGGATGAAACAGGCATAGTAAAAATCATGATCATTCTTAGTGTTTCTATTATTCTATTCAAATGCTTATCAGGCAAGTTCAAATTTCATTAGCCCTCATTCCAACCCTGAAACCTTGACATGTCCATCATTGACAATAAGCAGTAGATAACGGATCGTGACCCAAAGAAAAGCCAGCAAGTAGAGCACCAACTCTGCTTGCACTATATCTACATTAAATATTTCATAGAATGGGGCTCATGATTAATAGAAGGATTTGGAAGGATGTTGAAGTGTGACATTTGAATTGTGCCCAAAACCTGAAGCCTTCTTTGACAAGAATTTTCCATTTAGCTATTGCGTAATGGTTTCATATAACATTAGTTAAAGAGTGAACAGATATTGAAAGGCATTTACATCTTGTGTCTTCACCTTGCCTCGGCAGAGGGGTTTGTTTGTCCCACTAATCATAGGAGATAATTTTGTGAGGGGGTTTATGTCCAAGGTACGGTCAAAAGGGCAGATGGGTTGTTGACTATAAAATGAACAGGTCTGAACCCCATATGAAGAATAAAACATTCGGACTGTGTTTTCCCTTGCCCGGACATGGCTCACTGTCGCTATCTGGTGCAAATACTGGAGATAAGGCTTGATGGTAAGTGTTTGGTGGCCAAGCCTGGACCCTATGGACGTAGCTGGGCACACAGCACAGACATAATATTATGTATTGTCCTTTTCGTGTGCATTGATATGCATTGATCGAGGGCAACAGAAGTTAAATTCAGTGATGTGAACCATCACCTATCTTGATGACAGTGAACGAGCCCAAGTTGGCATGCAATGTCAAGAAGTTCTGTCTTGATATAGTGCATTCTTGAGAATGTCGTTAGTGATGCACATACTGCATTCACACATGCTCCATATGATAAAGGATCACTGGAGTTGAAGTGACCCTGCATTTTCCAACCATAATTATTTAGCCCTCCTGATGCCCAAAGCTAGCTCTCTTCACTCTGCCCTGTGTGCTTCGTATGCCTTGAAAGCTTCATCTCTAGCAGGGCTTGTCACGACTATCGATTTACCCACAAATAAGGGCAACTTCACAGTGTGCAAAATGTCATCCGGTCACACTGCGCAAGTACATGTTTTAATTAGTTCATACATGGATGTGACAGTTTGACCATTTCAGAATTTGCCAGTCAGTTGTGCTGTCATTGTATGATACGGCAACATTTCGAGTGTTAGTACAAGTCACTCAAGTGGTGCACTATATGCATTCAAATGCAGTCAGACATTTCAGACAGAAAAAAGTCTATGATTATAATATTCCAAATATCATATCTTGAGTCTTTTAATCTTTAAAAAGTCCATAAATATAATATTAGCAAATATCAGATCTTGAGTCTTTTGACCTTTGTTATATGAAACTGGTATATAAATTGAGATGACTAAATATCAGTAAATATGTTCATGACGAATCTCTTTGGAAAAAAGTGTGCAACTAAATCTTGTGTAGTGCCACTAACTGAAGAAGATGGGGTAAAACCCTGCTAAGCCTTCGGCAGTGCCCTACCAGGGCTATTGGTTCAAATATCTAAATGGTCTTGATGGTGAGACATCATCAGCACATTTTGAGAATTAACCCATAATGCTGAAGTGTATTCCTAATAAAAATAAACTGAGACCACATTTAATGTCTCTGGATGCTTGGCATGCAGGGAGCTAATGCTGTTGTAAACCCTCTGTAGTGCTTCTCTACCTCAAGAATGAGCCCTTGGATCGATGTAATCAGCTGTGATGTAAACAGCCATGAACTGGCAAAGCAGATAGTGTGCCCGGCTTGTAACATGTGTCAAATGCTCCATTTCCTCGGAGGACTGGTCCCCTAGAAAGTCGCAGTTTGTGCACCAACCTGTGTTGATATAAATACAGATGCTACCCCAGAGCTTCTTCTCCTAATGCGGTGCTTCTCAATTTTATTTTGCAAAGTCCACCCTAGGAACAAGTAATTATTTTGCACCCACCCACTTGCCACACCAACCTTGAATAAGATTATTATCTATACAAATTGAACAAGTATACCTAAAACAGTATCCTTTTAAACATTAACACGAGGAAAAAGCAATATGATAAGACATTTAATAACTGCTAACTACTTTTTTACAGCATTTATAAAGGTTGAAGATTTGTCTAAGCCAGGGGTGTCAAACATACAGGACATTGCGGGACGATTCTGGCCCACAAATAGGTTTAATCCGGCTTCTGAGATGATTTTGTAAAGTATAAAAATGAGCTGAATTTTTTAATAAATGAAAAACCTGAAATGTTTTATGATTATTAGTTACGTTATATTTTCATGATTAATAGTGATGTTGTTACTATGTTGTTACTATGTCCACTATTTTGGACAGTAAATAAAAATACTAATACATTTGAAGTTGCTGTTTCAAACTTATTTAAATATATACCATGATTTTATTGGTCCAGCCCATTCGGGAATAGATTTTTCAAAGGCCCGCAAGCTAAAACAAGTTTGACACTCCTGGTCTAAGCAAAAAATAAAAAAATAAAGAAAACCCAAGTACATCAAAGTGCCTGAAAAAGAAAAAAGATGTCAATCCTCATATTTCTCACAATTATACTTCACATGGCAAAAACAAATCCTTTTTCCTGGGATCATCCGTGCCTCGCCCCCACTATTTGAGAAACACTGCCCTAATGGGAGTCGCGATCTGCTTGAAAGAGATGAAGTCCATGGATCTTGAAGGCTGCACGCGACACATTTTTATCTCGCTGAAAGCACCCAACCTGATGCGAGGTAAATCCATTTTATAATCGAGTGTGCAAACATCGGCTATGAAAAGTGTGGGAATGAAAGCTAACCTTTGGCCGAGCTAAGCATCCACGCATTTACCCAACTTTTGTTCATGTGGGCAACATTTCCTGTTGCCAGTGGTTCCCCGTGCTGTGTACCGGTCCTTTTGTAAGAGATGCCAAGAGTACTTTTAAAAAGTAGATAAAATATACTGAACTGGCATAGTTCATTCAAGATTTACTTCACAAGCCTTACTAGCAGTGACATGACATTGAAATCTGCTTTCAAATCATTGTACAGGGACTTAAATCTGGGAGCTCAAGAAGCTGCAGCACTGCAATGAGCCCAGAATTTTCTTAAAGAATATGGGAAATGTGTCTTTAAAAACACCTACAAGGTATGTAAGTACTACAAATGAAGTAAATAGGAGGAATTGCGAGTGGTTAAAAAGGCAGAGGCAGTTAAATTTTAAAAACATGAACAAGGCCAGAAAGAACAATACAAAAATATGCACAATTGCCTTTCTTTTTTTTCTCGCCCTAATAGGGGCAAATTGCAACGGTGCAAGTAACAAAGATGCACTTATAAACAAGAAGACAAATTAACATGTTAAAAAAAATTATGCAAATGTATTCAGATTTCTTGTGTCAGCCCGTAGCTTTTTTTTTTTCCTAAACCTTTTGGTCTTTTAAAACTGTGGGCAGAAAAACAGCAAGCTGCTTAAGATTCATGAAATTAATTTAATTCAGCAAGCAAGGAGCTTTCCTGACAACCTTTTAGTTTTCTCAGCCTCGTGCTGCCAGTCTGAGATTCAGCAGGACCACATTAGACAAGATGTGCAGTATATTCTATGACAGATGATTTTCCAATATCTTCAAACGTTTCTTTTGATATTGCTCAGATCAACAGTTTAAGCATTTGCATCAGGACATTCAGGAATCATTCAGGACATCCAGGATCTCCGCAAACACAATCAACATTGTTACAGCATAAGAAGACCGGCAACCAGCAGAACCTCAATTAACCTGGAATCAAATACAGTGGGCCCCCGTGTTACGAACTTAATCCGTTCAGCGGCTACGCTCGTAACTCGAACTGCTCGTATGACGGCAATCCAAACCTATGTTAATTAGTGAATGCGTGCAACGCGTGCAAAAACCTTAGGTAAAAACATCACGACTTTATACACATATTAAAAATGAGTAACATAATCTACTGTACAGTTAAATTAAATAACATATACAAAGAAAAAATGACATTTACCTTTGGGGCGACGTGACTTGAGCTGGGTGGAGGCGGAGGGGAGTAGAGACCAACCCGCAGAATTTATTGATTTATTTTCTTAAACGGGAACTTTTCTCAAACTAGAACATATCACCGGCGATTTCCTTCTCTTTAATCCATAATAGAAGAAGCCTTTCAATTTTGTTGTCAATCGAGGTCCGTCCACCGCAAGCAAAGTCTTGCCCTTAGAAGATTGCTGAGCGGTTACGGCCATACTCACGAGCAAGGTTAACTATGCGTGCGCCTCCTTCATATTTTTTTTTTTATTATCTCCTGCTTGGTTTCTATTGTCATCATCCTCTTACTTCTTCCTTTACCGCCACTAGCAATTTTAGAAGCCATGTCTAACAGATAAAATTTGCAAAGTCTTCACAACATTCCTTCCTTCCGTTTTTGACTGATTTTCTCTCCTTCCTTCCGTCCCGACCAGCTGTGCCATCAAGCTAGATGAAGGCGTTCGACCAATAGCATATCGGCATCTCCGTGACTGACACCGTGACTGAAACAGTGACTGTGACATTGTAAGAGCAATAGCATATCAGCGTGTCTGTGTCATAAGTGAGCAGATGATTTTGTTGAAGTAGTAAAACGATGTCAATTGTATATACACATTGACTGGCAACGCGTGGTTAAATCAGAGCTAAAACCATCACGTATTTACACACAAATTTAAAATTAGTACCATAACCTACTGTGTAGTTAATTTAATTAACATGGATACACTAAGGATAAATGACATTTTCCTCTGGGGCGACGTGATTTGAGCTGAGTGGAGACGGAGGTGAGCAGAGACCAACCCGCAGAATTTATTTATTTATTTTCTTAAACAAGAACTTTTCTCAAACTAAAACATATCACCGGCGATTGCCTTCTCTTTAATCCATAATAGAAGAAGCCTCTCCATTTTGTTGTCAAGCGAGGTCCGTCCCCCGGCAAGGAAAGTCTTGCCCTTAAAAGATTGCCGAGCGGTTCCGTCCATACTCACTAGCAAGGTTAACTATGCATGCGCCTCCTTCGTATTTTTTTTTTTTTTTATCTCCTGCTTGGTTTCTATTGTCATCATCCTCTTACTTCTTCCTTTACCGCCACTAGCAATTTTAGAAGCCATGTCTAACAGATAAAGTTTGCAAAGTCTTAACAACATTCCTTCCTTCCGTTTTTGACTGATTTTCTCTCCTTCCTTCCGTCCTGACCAGCTGTGCCATCAAGCTAGATGAAGGCGTTCAACCAATAGCATATCGGCATTTCCGTGACTGACACTGTGACTGAAACAGTGACTGACACTGTAAGAGCAATAGCATATCAGCGGTAGCGTGCTATGCGTGTGCATCTGATTTCGTTGATGTAGCAAAACGAGGTTAATTGTACGTACACATTGACTGGCAACGCGTGGTTAAATCAGAGATAAAACCATCACGTATTTACACACACATTTAAAATTAGTACCATAACCTACTGTGTAGTTAATTTAATTAACATGGATACACAAAGGATAAATGACATTTTCCTCTGGGGCGACGTGACTTGAGCTGAGTGGAGACGGAGGTGAGCAGAGACCAACCCGCAGAATTTATTTATTTATTTTCTTATACAAGAACTTTTCTCAAACTAAAACATATCACCGGCGATTGCCTTCTCTTTAATCCATAATAGATGAAGCCTCTCCATTTTGTTGTCGAGCGAGGTCCGTCCCCCGGCAAGGAAAGTCTTGCCCTTAGAAGATTGCCGAGCGGTTACGTCCATACTCACAAGCAAGGTTAACTATGCATGCGCCTTCTTCGTTTTGTTTTTCTTTTTTATTATCTCCTGCTTGGTTTCTATTGTCATCATCCTCTTACTTCTTCCTTTACCGCTACTTGCAATTTTAGAAGCCATGTCTAACAGATAAAGTTAGCAAAGTCTTCACAACATTCCTTCCTTCCGTTTTTCACTCATTTTCTCTCCTTCCTTCCGTCCCGACCAGCTGTGCCATCGAGCTAGATAAAGGCGTTTGGCCAATAGCATATCGGCATTTCTGTGATTGACGTGACGCCGGCCAACAGCATCTCCGTGAGACCGGGACTGTGACCTTAATCGACCAATAGCATATTGGCATCTCCGTGACTGACTCCGTGACTGACACCGTGACTGAGACGGTGACTGTGACATTGTAAGAGCAATAGCGTCCAACAGTGCCGTGATGAGCGTCAACTTCTGACTTAGTTGACGTAGCAAAGCGAAAATAATGTATGAATTCAATGGCCGGCATATGGTATTGTTCGTAAGACGGAAGGTTTTTGCGTAAGTGGGGGACAATAACTCCGCGGTCCACGCTCGTAAGTCGAAATGTTCGTAAAAGAGGGTGTTCGTAAACCGGGGGCCGACTGTACTTTGGTTGTAAAGCTCATGACGTATATTTTTAATTGACCGTGTATATGTTTTTGATCATACCAAAACCAATGGCACACAATCAAATGCTCAACTAGTCACTGAACTTTGTTCAAGTCTGCTTTGGCCGCATTGTTCGGTGTGCAGCAAGCCTTCTAGTCTAAATGTAGGGCTGCCATTGAAATCGGCATGCACAAGTTTGTCACTGCATAACATAATACAACATCATTCTTGGACTCTGTTTCCTTTTTATCCTCGTGAAGAATCACCGCAACTGATTTCACAGGCCAGCCGAAGACCAGCTGTCCATGCACTTGCATGGCTGTGTGAGTGACAAGGAGGTGCAATGAGAGGCACTGAAGCGCTCATTGTGGAAGAGCTTCTTTGAAATCCTCCAGATTCTTTTCTTTAAACCCAGGCAGCGCAAAACTCCATCCACACCCATTGGGACTTCCTCTTAAACAAGTGTTTCCATACGGACTCTTTTGAGACTGCATCCACCCAATATGTTTATACTGAATTTCTTGATGAATTTTCAAAGGACTTAGACTTCATTTAAATCCAACTGCACAACTTACCCCAATACCACTGCTCAGATTTAGCTGCTTGATCATGGTGTGTGGCCATAAAAACAGGGGCTGTATGGAAACAAATGCCTAGCTTAACCTAAATGAGCACGGCATTTACAAACACTGAGGCAATCTAAGCCTGACCCTAATGTCACAAGCTTTTCGTAAACACAATACCAATTAGGGTACCTTGGAATATAAAGAAGGGTATTTAACTCAGGGAGTTAAACAGATTTCAACCATCTGTTTTGGTGAGCTTAGCCTCTGACTGTCTCCTACTGTCTCTAGGTGTATTAGGTGACAAGAAGAAAACCAAACAGGAGCACTCAACCAGGAAACAAATCAGGCATGCTGAACACCGATATAGGCCATATGTCTTTAAAATAGTTTCATTGTTCTTAAAAGGATGTAAGATCATTCTTACTGGTGGCAGTAACCTTGGTAAAACTTCATAGTCAAAACGAAGTCAAGAATTCTAAGCAAATCTTAATATTAATGGAGTTGGCAGACAGCAAATGTAGGCATCTTGTGGAACATGTTTTGCAGACACATTGATTTATTAAAAGTCATTGCAGACCAAGTAAACAACTTGCTTGTTATCCCAAAACCACAGTGTTTTCGGTATGAATAATTTATTAATGCATTGTTTGTATAAAATAGAAGTGTCTCCGCTATGAATGCCACAAGCTTCACTCCATTTATTCCATGCTCTGTTACAAAGAGCCGATTCAGGTCATACTGCTAGAGGTATTTTTTAAAACTGGCATCGGCTTCCAAGGAAGCGATTAGATAAAAGTAATCTGAATGTTCCTTTTAATTGTCACTTTTCAAACATAAATTTCAAAGTACCCATATCAGGCCCTTCATACAAATGATTTTGTATAACCCATTTCATAGTCGCAGCTTTTTCTGTTACCTCAACCATATACTGTAGAGCGGCACAGTGGCAGATTGGTTAGGATGCCTACATCAAATGCAAGTGGAGTTTGCATGTTCTCCCAGTGCCTCTGTGGATATACTTTGGGTAAAATGGTTTGCTCCAACATTCTAGAAAACATGCTTAATAAGTATATTGGAAACCCTAAATTGTCCTATGGTGTGTTTGTAGGTGTGAATGGTTGTTTGTCTTTGTGTGCCTTGCGTTTCGCTGGCAACCACTTCAGAGTGTACCCAGCCTTCGGCCCGAAGACAGATGGGAGAGGCTCCAGCACACCCGCGACCCTCGTGATGATGTGGCTAAGATAATGCCTGGACGGACAGACGGACCAATGGAAAAGTCCATACAAAGTCAAACTGTAATATTGTACTTTCTAGAACTGGTGGCACATGGCAAACTGTGTTGTATGTCAAACGTCATAGAGATTTGAATGGGTTCACTAATTTATTTCATGCATAAATCTGCAAAGACAGACCGCAATTCAAGGACAAGCCTAAATCACGTTTAATGTACCCAATAATGCTATTGTATTATCGCAATCTGTCGAAACTTGTCGATATTGTAATCACACTAAAGGTGGGAGAAATTCTCTTCTAACTATGTAACTTAAAACATAATAGTTTGGTGAACTGGTGCACGCTCATCAACAAATATTATTGGGATTGGTTGACTGAGTCAGCCAATCACAAGCTGTTGAATTTACATGCTGCCTTTCAAATTGCAAGTTAATCTACCCAGCGCAATCTCTTCATCTGCAGAAAAAAAATTCAACCTGAGCGGAACAGATGCAACTGCACGTTATACAATATAGCTACAGCACAACATGTAGTACCACAGGAAATGTTCAAAAGCCAAATAACCTTACATTTTTGTCATTAATCTATGTGTACCAATCAGTTATTTGATTCGATAAGGGCAGTAGCCACAATACTTGCTTTCAAAGTCACAGGTGCAAAAGCCACAAATAAGTTAAGACATTAGGGTAAATAGTGCAAGTAGGTGAACTGATATTAGGAAAAGAAAAAGAAAACATCTTAAAACTAAGCTTTTTCCCCTCTGTTTCAAACTGTAAAATTGTATGTGCACCAATCCAGTATGATTTATATTTGAATATTTACACTAAGCATTACACTTAAAAGTGTTAAGGGTAAACATAAGTGAAAATAAAGAGAGCATCTTCTACTTGCTCCCTAAACTAAATTATGTGACAATCTCTCTCATTATTATGCCTCTTTCTCTTTCACATAGTCTTTGCCAGCCTGTCTTTTTGACTTGTATTACACCATTCTAAATGGCACAAAACTGATCAACACTCCCTGGAGGAAACTTCCGTTAGCCATGTGTCAAACACTTCCTTTCCGAAAACGCCTCTCAAGCCTGAGAGCAGCAAAGAAGCACCATGATGATACCACTGAGATTGAGTTTCAGAGAAGTCATCGCTCACTATTTGCGGGACTAACGCTGGAAGGGAAAATGGTCCTGATAAGAATCTCTCTCTTTGTTTCAGAGTGGTGACCTGCACTGCCGGGTCAAAATCCTGAGGAGCTAACTGCTATGAAGGTGTTGAAAATTTGAAGGATGAGGTGCAACAAGCTATAGAGTTACTATGATGTGGAGGGTTAGAACTTGCAGTTGCTAAATGGCCCAAAATTTAAAGAAATTGGAGAGGAAAGCAAATGCAGTCTGCTACTAAACAACAGTGCGAGGACTTCTTGCCCTGGCACACCTGTCTGTGCGAAGATTTCAAAGCCTATTTAACATATGCAGCTGTACCATTTATACAAAGTGGTAATATACTATTTAAATCAAAGGTATAGTCCCATACCACAATGGAATTTGTGTGCAAATGATTTTGATAGGAGGCCCAAAGACAGTTGGGACAGAAATAACCCGACTTTGGGCAAAAAATAGCACAAGAAACACAAGAAATTGGGTAATTTGAGTTCATTTTAGTTATGAATGCTCTTTTGACTTAGATTATGACCAAACTGTTTTTTTTAATTTCAGCTACATATAAAATTGATCTAACAGCACATGTATTACATGCCATGTCCAAAAACACTAAAGGAACTTGACTGATTTGGCTTATCACCAATGCTAGGTGGGGATATCAATAAAATTGCATTTGATTCTTGGTTTGAAAGAAAATAAAACAAAAAACAAAGCATTATATTTTATGTCGCTAATATTACAAATTAAGATGAAAAAAGTTTATATATTTGCATTACAGTTATGCAAAGGTGACTTCTTTGACGAACATCTTTTGAATTATCAATTTATTTACTTACAGGCTAATATCAGGGAGCTAATGAGTTCATCAAATAGTAATAGTATTATGAATGTTTGTTTGCTCAGTTTATTACTTAGATTCAACATAAAAAAAAATTAAAATAATAAATGTTCAGACATTGCAGAGCTTACATTTAAATGTTATATTTTAGTTGCAAAATAAGTAAAGAGTAATTTCATGAACTTGCCAAAAAAAAGTGGTGCATGTGTTTTGTCTGATTTTCCTAGGCAGACAAAAATGTTACAGTATTTATATTACACATTTTACTTTCAAGGTAACAATCAATTTATTTTTATGTTTAGAAAGCTAATACCTGAAAATTAAAAATGTAAGCAAAGAACACAATTATTTCAAAAACGTGTTTCTGTAGTGAAAAGAAACAAACTATGAATATAATTCATAGCATATTTAAGAACTTTTAAGCTTATAAGGGAATCTTCCTAGCTGCTATTTTCACCATAAAATTTAATGAGGAACAATTTGTCAAGTGAATGCTCTTTTTTTTTTTTTAATGAGCAAACACCCCTCTAATGTCAAAAAAAGTCTTATGACTAACAGGGACTAAAAAGTAGTAGGTTTTCTTACATTTGTGGCCAAAGAACACAGATTTGAGGTTACCCCAAATCGAGGTAACCAACAAAGTGTTTTGTTTTGTTTTTGTTGTTGTTTTTTTTAATCCCGTTTTCCTTCCACTTTGAAATTAGGATGATGCATGCAACAGTATGAAGTTTTATGATTTGGGTTGCCGATGAACGATCTCCTTCCCCCTACACAAAAAGGCCGTTTAACGTTTAGCCATTCGTATTCTCCTGGAAGTCTATTGAAACCTGGCACACTTGAACAAAAGTGAACTGTCATTCAAAACAATTTAGGACCTCTCAGCAGGCACAGAGTCCAAAATTTACTTTGCAGACAGTGATGCAAAAACTATTATTTTGAGCCTTGTAAACAAATATGTAGTGGTGTTCATATTAATGACAATGTAACAAAAATATATAATTTTTTGTCAAAATACTGAAGCACTACTTGTTGGCTAGTAACCTAAAAGCTTGAAGGTTGTCTCCCACTTTGCTGTGCATGCCTTTGGGGCCGTGAAAAGAAAGTCGAGGAAATGTGCAATGATAAACACTCATAAACATCTGTCTAATTTTACTTAGAGGCTATTAGTGTGTCATCCTGAGAAGTGCTTTCATTCTCTCTCAGTGAGACTCTTCTCATCTATAAAACATGCAGGTTACGCTGAGAGGTAGATATAAACTGCAGGTTTGCTCATTTGGCAATACCCAGGGAGTTTTGCTATCAAGTGTTCATTTTCAACTGGCTGGCCTATTGCGGCTGTCTCGTCAGGGGGCTCACTACACTGCAATCATGAATGCGGGGATGAAATGGTGGCATTTTCTTTTGCGGTAAATTGTTTTTAATACAGTCAATTCAGTTGTACACAGTGCAATGACAAAGAGTCTACTTCTAATCTTAAACATGCTTAAGATTGGAAAGATGTTGTTGTATGCTGTTTGTTGTTGTTGTTTAGAAGGACCGAGCATTAAAAAGAAGTAGGCATCTATAATCATGTAATGAAATGAGCCGTAGAATTTGAATACATTCTTGGCTAAAGCAATATAGGTCTGACGTGTCTTCTAAAAAACAAGGAACAAACTACAATTACGTATCCACTGCAGTCTGGTATATTTTTAATCAACAAACTGCCCAGCTACAGGGTAAATGAAGTGAGTAGACATGTGCTGCCTGATTATCTGGGGAACATGGGAAATTACATCTGGTGATACACAACACACTCATCCAAGTCCCCTGCCTGTCATAACTTCCTCCAATCTCTGGCTCTTCATCTTCTCTTCCTCACCTGGAAGCTTTCAGAGCATCCCTATAAATAAAACAGTCACTGTATTGTCTTTGGCCTAGGACAAAAAAACAGATGGCAATCACAACAGTCCTTAGTCAACTTCCCGAAATCATACTCTTACAAAGACATCTGCTTTAGGCAGGAAAACAATGATGGATGGCATCTCCTGGGCTCATATCAAAAAATGGCAGCTTCTAACCGTTTACATGAGAATTTAGCCACTTGAGATATAATTAGCTCCACAATCGTTCACAACATACTGTAGCACTGACCTAAATACATTTTATACTACTTACTTCAGGCTCAGTATTCAAATAGTGAGTAACCAGATGTATGTATTTATTTATAATCAGATCAATAAAGTTATAAAATATGTATTATAACATTGGATCTTGCCCTACATCATAACTAACGTTAAAAATAAGCCTTATAAGATAACAAATTTAGATAAATTTAGCAAACAAATAGTTTCATCTGTTCACGGAGACAAATATATACATATTGGTATATACATTACAATATATTTGACTTGGTATTTACATTACATTAAAAAATGGGAACAAGGCTGCTTCCAGCATGAAATAGAGTTTGTTTGTTTTTTCATATTCCTGTAAGCTATACTAAACAATGGTCATTTCTCTTAAATGAAAAACACAGACAACAATCTTATGGGCTTGCCAAATACGGTCTTTAAGAAAGCACATGTTTGTACATTGGAAAGGGTCAGTACTTAACACTCTCAAGTCCTAGATGTTGATGTATCCAAATAATATCAGTATTTATTGCTTCTTGAGTTATTTTCAAGTTCCAAGTCTTCACAAATATCAAACTGACACAGCAGACCACAGCTTGATGTAACACAGTAAAAGAAGCATGGTTTTCTTAACAAAAATACTAAAGAAATAAAGAACATTTTGTGATCATATTTTGGACTCAGAATAATTCTGAAAGGTTACCTTAGTAATGTAAAACATACACCTCTAATGCAGTTTTTTTTTCCTCCTCCAACGTCACCCACAGTATTGGGAATTCTGATCCAGCACAAAGGCTGTGTAGTCTTCAACTTATTGGAAACCTTAATCTGCTTTGTTTGCACATGGATGGGGAGTGAAATTCTATTAGAGAGATTAAATTGTTTCCATGGCCAGCTGAGGCATCAAAGGCCAACCAAATTGCAACCCCTGAGTTGAGTGGGTTTCTCTTAAGTCACTTATTTATCCGTTTCATCATGCTAATGGCAGAAGCCATCATCCCATTATAGTGCCACAGATGAATGAGGTTAAACAAATGCAGGTTGTTGGAGGTTGCACAACCTTAAGTCAAGTCTTGCTGCTCTTTGAATGTACATCACGACAAATCATCAGCTTGTCTATAGCTACTAAGCAAACCTTTGAACCTTGCTGCATTAATGACTGCATTCTTCAAACTCCTCTATACTTATTGAAAATTCCTGGCTGTAATGTGTTATGCAAACAGCATCCTTTCAAAAGAAAATTGGATTGATTGTCAGAAATTTTATAAACTATACTACACTAAATCAAGGATGATGAACAAATTATTATGGGCAGCAACTTCTCCATCAGTGTTGTTTTTTGTTTTGTTTGTTTGATTTGGGAGGGTGTATGTGACCACACATGGCCATGGAGTCTTAACGCATGTAGAAATGACCAGGTCTTCTTTAACAACGAAAATGAACAAGTTTTGATCAATAAAAAAAATTACCACATATTACCCCCGCAGCGCCCCCTCTTGCCATGCGAATTGCTCTCGTCCATAAAAATTACCTTTCAAGAAAAGGCTGAACCTGCTTAACAGCAAACCAACATTAAAAGCAAGAATTTATTTTGTGATTTTTCTCAAAATCAAATCACTCCTAATTTTAATATTATTCATGTACTACATCAGTCCGGTATATCGTTCCAAATCTGAAAAAAATAAATGAATAACATCATTAGGCCTACTGGGCAGGCTAATGTGCAAGAGTAACTAAGTCATGTCTGCCATTTAGTGATGGATGGTTATATTAAACTATACAGTAAAATAAGACTACAGTGGACCCAGTGGACTGACATCCCCACCTTACGTTTTTTTGTTTGTTTGTTTGTTTGTTTGTTTCCAGCTTAAGATACGGAATACTATGTTTTTTTGTCCTCTCTTAGCAGCATTTTTTTCGCGTTACGACAAAGCACCTTTTCAAACATGGCGGTCAGTGTGCATGCGTGACTGCGAGAGTCACTCCACGCTCATTCGTCTATACACACGGCACAGCTTAAGTCACTAGAATGCTGGTCTGCTATTGGTCGGCGTCACGGAAGCACTAAGATGCTGGTCTGCTATTGGTCAGCGTCACGGTTTTCAAAATGGTGGAACTTTTAAGCTTTGCGCGCCTGTGAGTGCTTACAAAAATGTATTTATAGTGCATTTGAGTGCTTAAATTCACACTTGAATTGGTTAGCCAGCCAAGATTGCTCGTGATGTTAGAGAAGGAGATGATCTATATGGAAACGAAGCTGGAGATAATCAAGAAATATGAAGAAGGCTGAGCTAGGCTAGGCTACCCTCACTATGGAATATGGCCTTAAGAAGCTCGACAAGTCAAGTCACTCAAAAGGTAAATAAATCCTTACTTTACTTATGATGTTATTTAATTGTATGCATGTATTTTATATATACGTAGCACTCACTATACTATTTATATACAAATTCTTAATATGTATATACAATTTTTATGTTTTTACACGCATTTGGTATTTAACATAGGTTTCGATTGCCCGCCACATGGCAAATTCGCGTTAAGATTCCAACCACGGAACAGATTAATCTCGTATTTGCAAAGGATCGGAACTGGGTTGGCAAGTCTATTGCGAAGGTTTGCATACAATTGACAGGGATTGAAACGCAGTGGGATTTTTATTTTTAATCTTGGAACGTTAAACTAGGATTCCAAAAACTCTGATAAACCTTTAACATTCAAGAAAAAATGGTTGAATCCGCAGGTGTTGAGGCATGAGAATGTGGGGTCCACTGCAGTGAAGGAAGCTTTTTCATAGTACCTCAATCAAAAAAGAAAATCAAATCATGAGCCAACTGAGTATGCCATGCCCAACATCTGTATATTCTATATACAGATATAGTTGATGAGTAACATCAGCAACATTTAAATTACATGAACTCAAATCATGCATTCTCTGCTTAAAATATAATCTTAATACAGTTATGAAGATCTTTGACGCTGGATGAGTAAATGACAGCGTTCAGTCATATGATAACAAATATATTGACTTAGCATAAAGATCATTCGTAATTAAGTCTATCAGGCCTTATAGTCATAACTCTTGGACCCCTCTCATACATGGTACTGTTCATCATAGCCAGGAGAACATTGACGCGTTTCTCATTCCACAGAAGGAAGCACTTTATCTATAATGACTCCGCATTGCCTAAGCCCTACAGTAACCACACAATCACTTGTGTCAACAGAGGAAAATCCATTTTATCAGGATGCCCAGTCATTGCTGAGCATCCAACAGGACAACTGTGCAGCCAATATGACCTGGAGAGCAGCTGGTGATTATTAGCTTTCATTGCATTTGGTGGGGGAGCTTTTAATTAATGGAGAAGGTTCAATTAAAAGCTCACTTCATCATAGACATTTTGCATCATTAAAGCAGTGACTCAGACAAAATAATGTACAATGGCACAGGAACATTAAGATGAATGTTTTGATCATTAATATACTGAGAAAAAAAGTCATTTAGAATAGCTTGTAGATGTCTACGTACAAGACCGTTAGAGTAATCAATGAACTTTGTGAGTTCAAATGTCTTCCTTGATTCATACTAATTTCAAAACAAATATCAAGTACAATTAACTCAGGATAATTTGAGACGTTTTAAATTGCATGGTTTTGAAAGTAACAATTTTGAAGTTTAGGATGTGGTTTTGAGTTTCCGACTAGTCATTTAAGAACTTGCAAATTTCACAGCCCAACAAAAAACTGACATAAAAGTGAGCAAATGAGTATGCTGACAACCTTAAAGAGAGCATTTACAAGGGAAGGAGCAAATCTTTATGAAACCTTTTTTTCTTACCCCTACTTCACTAATTCCACCCCAAATTCATCTGGGAGAAACTGGGAAAAACGATGTGCGAGCAAATGTTATGTCTGGCGTGTGTGTTAAAGAGGTAAGCAGTGTTTCACGGCTTGATTTAATTAACAACGCAGCGGATCAATATTGAACCTTTTAACTGTTGAACATATATAGGTGGTGAAAATCTACAAGATGTCTTGAATTTTTTATATATCCCCCAAAACACCAGTAACGAACCTCCGAGGGGAAGCAGAAGAGTATCGCTACAGCTGGAGCCAAGAACCATCTCAGCCTTAAACTAGGCCTTTCACTGGAAATTTCAGTGGTCCGTGGAGGCACAGTGACCCCTACAGACATATTAAGCAAGTACAGCTATAATTCATCCTGTTCCGGCTGTACATAATTTATGGGATGTATACTGTACTTCAGAAAAAAGTGTGTGTGTGTGTGTGTGTGTTTGTGTGTGTGTGTGTGTAGGTGTGTGTGTGTGTGTGTCTGGGGGGGGGGGGGGGGGGGGGGGGGGGGTGTCTGTTGTAAAAGTACATTGGAAATCCACACATTATATTCAACCGAGTAGCCTCTATCAGATACTGCAATACAGGTATCATCATAATGGAAAACAGCCAGAACCCATCCACATCACACAAATATCCTATCAAATTGATTTCCCTTCATCTTTTCTTTCCTCATAAGACAGTTATTAGTGCAAGCCTGTAAACAGTGAGTGAAGGTGATCAGAACGTAAAAACGACAAGAACAAAAAAAAAACTATTTTCAAATATTAACCGAATGACCACAACTTGACTCTCAACAAGCTGCAACAAAAGCTGTATTAAAATCTCTTCTTGAACAACAATGACAAAATTTTAGTTGACAGTCAAAACGTTTATTGGGGCAGAGGGTTACAAAACATCAGCCGTGGGCCCCATCCTGTCTGTACTTGGGGGTTAGGGTTACACTACAACCAATCATAATGTGTGATTAACAGGGTGTCTGTCACATACAGTACGTGAGCCACATTCCTGCTGGGCACAACCAAGTGGACAGACACCCTCCGCCTCACCAAAAAAAAAAAAAAGGATTAAAACTGGAAGTAAAAACATATTCCAAATAAATTACAATAAAAATACATCAAAGTGAGTCTGCTGTTGCTTTGTTTTGACGTTCAAGATGCAGGAGCTCAGCACAACCTGTGCATTTGAAATGAAAAATACATCAAGTCTCTATGGCATGTTTTATCTTGGTCTGGTCATTCTTGAGATACGGCTGAATTCTTAAGGGGAAAACACACCAGCTGGTGTGTTACCATGATTACATTTCCTAGCAGATTGAAGGGGGAGCCCTGTGTGTATGCTGTATCTGTATCGTGATCTCATAGCACTGACACGATTAACTGGACCTAGAACAGAACCCAATGCAGCACTCCACCAGGGTCATTTCACTGTTCAACAGAGCAGCAAGTTGTGTGAAGACAGAGGCATTGACCTTTATTCATTGTGTGACAGTGTAAAAATCACAAGTGTGTTTGCGTATTTATGACTCATGAGGTTGAGTTTATTGATGAATCTGTGAAGACCGAGCCATTGAATCAATGTCTCGGATGGCATGGTGTGACATGGTTGCCCTCCCCAATTAAAAAATAAATAATTAAAACGGTGTCTCTTGAGTCAAAAGTGTTAAGGCACCCAGGCTCTATCATCACATGGTGAGATAGTGTCTTCAGGCTGTCAGGGTGGACTGTCAGGGCCAGCAAGGCCTAACATAACCTAACATCATTATCATAACGATAATAAACTATAATAAGTATAATAAAAGTCCATTTGATTTTAAATGTATTTTTACTATATATATATATATATATATATATATATATATATATATATATATATATATATACAGTCGAACCTCTATATAGTGAACCTCTACAAAGTGAATCTCTCTTCATAGTGAACGAATCTTTACGGTCCCTTGCAAAACAGCTATATTTGACGTGTATGTAAAACCTCCTCATAGGGAAACTCCACATAGTGAATAATCTCTTCATAGTGATGCTATTAGTCAGTCCCTTGACAGCATCTACCTCTATATTGTGAATATCTGAACTTATCGAAAATTGTGAAGTTGTAAAATTGGGCGCACTGTCGGGATTTCCTCCCTGCCTAGCCGCTCTCGCGCGCCGCGACTTTCTCTTGCATTTTCACTTCGTCCGCCGTCCACTGCGCACGCGTTTCTCTGCTGGTCATCCCTCCGAAAATTCTAAGATGTCGGAATCTGCCGTGAAAAGTATGGATGCTAGATCTATAAGTCGGAAGCGAAAGCCTTTGTCGTTGGAGGAGAAGTGCGACATAATTCGGAAGTGTGCGAGTGGAGTGAAGCAGAATGCCATTGCAAAGGAGTACGATGCTTCGCCTGCTGCGATATGTGGCATTCTGAAGAAGAGAGAAGAGATAATGCGACTTGTGGAAGGCGGAAAGCTTACCGTGCAATATACCGTGCAACCTCGTATTGACAGTTACTTTCTCCGCACTGATGACATGCACTGATCATGTTTTATTATGATCATATATTCATTAACTATTGTTGAATAATAATAAAGATATTTGTTCAATGTAAAATGTTTTTACATTAGTTTTACCGCATTAGATTTTAGTGTTTAAACAACTTAAGTTGTTTAATGTACATTTATTTACATATTTATTTTAAAAAAAACGTATATAAAATTATTTACATATTTATTAAAAAGTTATTCACATATTTCATCAATGAATTCTGAACATTTTAGGAAAACCTCTATAAAGTGAATCTCTCTTCATAGTGAACTTCTCTCCTCGGACCCTTGAAGTTCACTATGTAGAGGTTCGACTGTATATATATATATATATATATATATATATATATATATATATATAAATTCAACTAACTTGTGTTACCAGGCTGTATGAAATGTGACTGCAATCAGACCCATTTGAGGGCATTCACAATCACAGTTGTAGGCTTCTGTGCAAAGACATATGTTCAGTGTGCAAAGATAAATACGAATGAGCACATATAGTTAATAGAAAGTTGCAATAGCCAATGGCGTCATAAGGTGGCTATCTAGAAGCCTCACATTGAACGTGACGTGATTGGATGCTTACTGCAGGGATGTGGTGCTATGTTCATCAACCGTGTTTAATGGTGGAAGTAGTTAGATAAAGTTATTTAAAAAGAAAAAAAAAAAAAACGACGACAAAACATGTTGCTCAACCAAGCTAAAAGTGTTGCTTGGTTTATTTGTACTAAAGACATAGCTTACAGCGACCCATGGACATTTAAGAAAAAAAACAAAAAACAAATCTACTCTTTTTCTTAACCCACAATGACCGAAGAAGAGCAAAACATAGATTGGACAAAAGTGACTTTCAGCATTAGCCTCCATGTCAAAGGAAAAGATTTTATTATTAGAAATTAAACATGCAGACAAACTCTACAAGCAAGTCATTGATGTCTTTCTGAAGAAACAAAGAATAATGGATTTTGTATTGAAATAAGTGAGGGGTAGCCGTTTAGGTGAGTCAAGCATTTTATTTATTTTTTCATTTTTAATGTTTTTGTAATTTGTTCATATTCACTTCGTGATAATGAAATAAAATGATCATATTTCAAACTGTGATTTATAATTTAGCGTACAATCTTTTTACAATCTCTCTGTTTCAGAGAGATAGATGCCCCAAAAGAGATTTGAATCTTGACCTTCTGACTGTGAGGCTGATGGGTAAATCACTATTTCACAATTTTTGCTGCCTAAAAGCAATCAAATGACAATAACAAGCTCAGTTGTGGGCCATTTACAGTTTTACTAAAACTGGAATCCATGTGCATTGCATTCCAAACAAAAGAGGAAAAAAAAAACAGAACAAAATATTCAATAAAACCTAATTTAAACAGTGGAGTCACTTAAGAATATGACTGCAGCCCGATATAGTCTTAGGACTTTCGCCACATAAGTGGCTTTCAAAGAGCCACCAGCCAAACAGAATTAAGGGAGTATTAAAAACTCAACGACTCCAATAATTAGACTTTAACAGAGGACATAAAGCAAACTGACACCCACTAAAAGCTGGTCGGCAAACAATATAACAGTGGGATCACCAGGGCTAATAAAATTATTAATCTTTGTATTTCATATGACACTGTTGATTTGAGCAAGAACTTCAATACACTGTGGCCTACTAAACATAAACATCACTTCATAAAATGTGTTAAGAGTTTCAAATAAACTGAAAATTTCAGATCATAACAAGGCTGGGGAAATCAATGAGAGACACTTGTTTTAATAGAGCCACTTCATCTATAACCGATACATGCCTCATTTTCTCCAAGGTGCAACAATACTAAAACCTGCACAATGACAATAATAACATTGCCAGTATTTAAAACATATAAACAGCAGCGGTAAATCTCACAAATGAACGCCATATTAAGGAAAACGCATCTTTGCATACACAACACAGATGACTGTGTTTCAGAATGCCAGGTCATCAAGTCCTCAGGCTGGTCATTTAAATGAAAAAATACATAAATAAATTAACAGAGTCAGCCAACCAAGCAGTCTACTATTCTTATCAATTCAGAATACATTATAGACCACTCATTTAACGCAACATACACGCTACTTGAGATAATACATGTTTTCAAGTGGGTAAATGCTGGCAAACAGTGAAAAGGGCGTTAAGAAACGATTACAGCACAGATGTCAAACATATGGCCAAGCAGGCTAAAAGCAGCCTGTTGAAGGGGTTCAATTAAGCCTACAGTAGGAAATGGAATGTGAACAAAATTCTATTGTGATGCTAAAGTTACTGAAAGTGATATTAACACTATTATGATTCCTGCCTGTCTATTGAGGCAGTGAATGTGAATGTCTATAGTCTGTCACATTCGAACGTGAAAATCAGAGCACACCTGCCACATGTAATGTGCCGTTAAAAGTCCAGCTCGTCTTGTGTGGTTTTCCAAACTTTTTTCTTTTTTTTACATTTTTTGTAGTGAGCTCAAGACACGGTGTGAAAAGATCACATTGTACAAGAGTATCAGTCAGACGAAGGGTACAAAACAATTTGCAGCTTGAAAATATTTCAGAGAACACAGTGAAGGCCGTAGTTATCAGTTGGGAGAAAATGTGGCACTAGAGTGAACAGGACGTGCAAAAGGTAGTCCAAAAGGCAGCAATATAGAAAGTACTCCAAGAATTTCTACAGAAGCACTGGTTGTGACCAAGTGAATATTTGTAGAAGTTGAGACTTCTCAATTCAATTTAACTTACAATTCTCTTTCACCAATATGCTATCTATTGCAAAGAAATACTTTTATTGCATTGGCAGTGACATGTCTTCTTCCTATGTTAGGTGAAACCCTCACCTTTCTGTGAACAAAACATTTGAAATCTCCTAAACATATGTGTTGAGACTGTTTAACACTGCACTTAACACCAACAAACCCATTGATTGTGCATGTGCTCCAATTGTGTGGCAACAGAAGGCCTTGCCGTATCAGGTGGTACCACATGAGGTGAGTTGTTTGCCATCGTGGCACCACTATGCTTCACATTGACAAATGTTCAATTTGGGAGCAGTGTCACAGTTAGAGGAGATGGCGGAGTGATTTTAGAGCGCTTTCAGGATGCTCACAGCTATAGAATTTGAGGTAATTGTACAACAAATGAAGAACGCAATGATGAATCTGGAGTCCCAATATCTCAAAATTTGGAACATGAGAAGTTACCATGACGTGGTTTAGAAGGCACAGTGATGGATGGAGATCACTTTGCTAATCTAAATCCATATTCCAGAAAAGGAGCCGAGGTGGGCATCCAGCGAGAAAACCCTCTGGGCTACTCCCTGGTAGGTCACTAAGCAACCATTTCACAATGTGTAATCTTGAGCTACCTTCCTACGGCCTGCCCCGCAGTGAACACCAAGAAAGCCCAGGGCAGTGAGAAAATGCCCTTGTGATCTAATATAACAAAGATTGAACGTTTTGACTCTTTTAAAAGGGACATTTGACGCAAAAAGAAACACTGGTGACAGCACCATACTTTGGACGGTATTCTTTCAGATGCATATTGGACCTTAATCTTGGTAGACGTCATTATGAGCGGACTCCGAAAATCCCAAGGACTAAGACAAAAACCTTTAAGCTCATGCTAGAAGGTGAAATAAAAGTAAAAAAGTCAACAATATTTGAATTTTATACTGTGTTAATCAAAGACACTTTAAATAGTGGAAGTTGTGCCACCTGCCATCAGCTTGAATGTGAAAGGATAGTTTGTCAATAAAGGTATAACATTTTACATCTTATTTGATTTCCTTCACATAGATTTTATAAGTCAGGACAGGATACAAGCTGATGGTCACATCAAATCTGACCTTTTACAGTATGTACTTGTTCACGTTACAAAAACAAATGGGACTTCTGATCTGAATGTCTGTGATGTGACATATATATATTTATGAACATCGACTGACGCAAGCATGAGACATCATGTGGTAGCGTTTACCAAGGTAAATATGGCCCAGTACCCATCGTACATGTCATATCTACAGAAGTTTTTCAATCATGAAGGACTCAACTAAAAATGATGTCACATCTTGGCTGCGTGTACTTAATCAATCAGCCATGTGCGTGGCTAAATTACCACTTCTTATTATTGAGGGTGCAAAACAATTACAATATACAGGTAGAGTGAATAGTTTACAGTTTTTTTTTAAATGAGTGCTTTCATATCACAAAATGATTGTTCTGTAAAAAGGTTTGCACTTACAAATAATAGAATATTGATGTTTATTATTTTACGTTCTTTTTTTTTTAAAGCCTGAAAATCAACTTTCCAGGCCAAGAATCAAGAATTCTTCTCTACAGAATCATCTCTGTTTTTCCAACAGATTCCTGGTTTGACTATGTTGTGTATTATATTGAATTAAAACAAAAATAAAGCACTTTTCTTTTAAAATGTTACTATAATTTTACCAATCCGGCTCACTTCAATTAAATTAGTTGTTATGTGGCCTGTGAAGTGCATCGAGCTTGCCCTGGGATGTAAAATGTGAAAAAATAGAAATCAATTGCTGTTACATAGCAACAACAAAAAAATAAAAAAGGCACAGGAGTAGCAAGTCTGACGCAACATGTAGGTTGTGAATAGACAAACTTCAGAACATTGCATAACATTATGTATTGTTCAAAAAAAGCATTTCTTCTCATCTGCCATTACCTAACATCCAACTGCTAAGGTCTTTCTTTTAGACTACAGTAAAAGTGTCTACTACAGACAGACAAAAATGTTTTGTTTCCCGTACCAACAAAAACTACAGTGGATTAGATTCACTATTCACAAAAAGTATGTGACATTGGGCTCTCGATTGAAATTTCAGGATGCACCTGTTGGTTCACTTAATTGGACATTTTCCAAACTGTTGAACATAATCAATCATTAATCAAATCTATTCAGTTTCCCTTTTAAAGTACAGCAAGCTGAAAAATGTACTCAAAGGCTTTGTGCAGTCTAGAGGTCAGTCAATTCACAGATAAAGGCTATTGTTAATTATAAGTTTTCTTAAAATTTCCCCTGAAATCCCATTATTCTGCTGATTTTTTTTGAGTGGTGTATGAATGCCTGCATAGTTATAAATTCACATATTGTGATTTGTTTCACTGGACTCCTGATTAAAGTCATGATATTTTAAACTTTCCAGAGTGAACTGTGGCACATTGCCTATTTAATGTCTCATTGTATATGAGTTTTATGATACGGCTAATTCAAACCAGAACGTAAAATGTCTTGTTTGCTGAGGCTGCACCTCTCACCGTGTGGCTGCCCCCCCCCCCCCCCCCCCCCACACACACACACACACACACACACACACACGATGTCACTCATTGCCGGCCGGCAACGAAACATCCAACCATCCATCAGTCATCTTGACCGTTCATCCCGCGAGACTCGCGAATGCCAGAGACTATCCTAGCAGAGTAAATAAACGGGCCAAAAACAGACGGTTTACTGACAATATGCAAAATAGCGTCAATACACAGCTCTCACAAACACACATTCCTATCCGCCTCAGCTCCGGTACCAAAACAAAACTCAAACATGTGGATAAGGATAACATGTATTCATTCTTGCACAGGTGGTACAGGGGCAGCGCAGGGGAGATATAAACTTCTTTTGTAGTCCTAAATTCTCTCTCAAGTCATGCTTGCCTGCTCGGGCGGGGCCAGCAAGAGTGCGCAGAATAAGCAAGGAATGCTTAGAAAGGAATCAATGAAGGAAAATACTCAACACTTGTGAAGGAAATCATTTTTTAGGTTGTTATAATTATGTGCTTATTTCTTGTCTAGAATAGTGTGCATTGCTATCTATGTATGCAGTCCGAGTTCATCTCGCCCCAGTCCTTAGATAAAGCTGTTGACGCAGGAAAGTGTGAGCTGGGACCTCGGCCCAGTTGTTGGTGGCGCCCGACTGGCTCTTTTTGTTATGTCTTGAAATGTGCAATGCTTTGCTGCATGAATAAAAACCAGGCAAGGGCGCTTGAGCAGTTGAATTAGTGCCGGGAACGCACAAGTTCGTTCGCCGAAGCTTTTCCCTATGCCATGGTATAGAAAAGTCAGTCTTGGCTGGTCTGAGTTGCTCTTTTTGCTGCTTAGCAGCTAGGCTTCTCCTAGTCTTCTTTTAGAGATTTCTCTGACAACACTTTGGTGGTGATTAGAGTGAGAAATCAAGATGGTAACATGGACGAATGTCGAACCAGAAAAAAAAAAAAAGAAAAAAAAGTCAGATTTCGCCCTTTAGTAGTGGCGGAAGATTGGGAAAGAATATACCGATTACAATTTCAACTGGCTGGAAAAAAAATAATTCCGGACCAACGATGATGGAAAGGGGGTGGGGCTCGGACGAATGATGACTGCCGGACCAGCAAAAAAATCTAAGTTGCCCACCTCTGGTTAAAAGCTCCAAAAAGTTTGCTTTTCATGATAGGGCCCCTTCAAACTGAAACATTGGCTTACTCTTGTTATGCTCAGGCAAAGGCAATAAAAGCATTACGTTGGCATTGTTGTGTCAGAGAAATATATCGCGTGTAATGTGTTGAAAAGAGGTTATAAAAATTGTGCTTTGTCATCTAATACTGTACTTCTATGTACATTAAAAGAAGAGCAGAACCACAAAATGTTGATAAATTAAGCATGGAAGAGCACCAAAAAACGTATAAGGGTAAAAAAAAATAGTACTTACCAGCATTGACAATGGCATCCAACTCCAGGACAGTAATGTCTCCTTTGTAGAGAGAAACTTTCCCACTTAGACTGCCTCCGCCTGGCAAAAGCTTCCCCTCTTCTTTTCTATCAGCTAAATGAAAAATACATCATCATTCAACCACAATATACTACGATGAGTTCTAGTGCATGTAACAATTTTACCAATTACTAAATACATTGTGTGTGTTCTTAAATATAAAAACATACGTTCAGTTTTGTGTGACATTTACAATGAAGCATTGTTGGTCAATACTGTCACACATTTTTTTTGCCATTCAAATTATTTAATACGGCTTCTAAGACTGGACTGGACTGGATAAAGTTGCAACCTGCACATTTCTCGACAGATTATGAAGAACACTCAACACTAAACAACGCACTATCGATATCATCAGATCTACCTATTGCTTTCTCTATTATTGAATGTTGACAAACCACAAGCGTTTGCATGAGAAATTCTACCACACGAAAAAGCCTACAAG
This sequence comes from Hippichthys cyanospilos, assembly GCF_059441005.1. NCBI lineage: Eukaryota > Metazoa > Chordata > Actinopteri > Syngnathiformes > Syngnathidae > Hippichthys > Hippichthys cyanospilos. The sequence goes on along the minus strand of NC_142376.1, from coordinate 14,818,047 downwards.
ATATTTCAATCTATTAAATTATATTATGACTATACTTTGTAAACATTGATACCAGCTATTTGAGGGAGAAGATATTAACACGAGTACATAGAAAGAGAAATCAGCTTTTGAAGCATGATTTTGGCAGTCAACACTTAGCCAGGTCTCATGCCTGTTTTTTTTTTGTTTTTTGTTTTTTTTTTACCCGTTTTTCATGAAAACCGAAGGTCTCAAAAACTCCGACCAAAGTGGAGATTTGCCTAATTTTCCGGATCTGGGTTTGCGTGTAGTAATCGTAAACTGGAGATTTGTGTCATTGCTCTACTCCGTTTCCCAAGGCCAGTGACGTTATACATGGAATTTCTTTCTTATTGAACAGAAATTGGTGAAACTACTGCTGCCCAACGGCTTGGCATGCTTTTTTTTTTTTTTTTTAGTAAACAGACCTATATTGACAGTTTTTTTTTTTTTTTTTAAAACACACGAAGAGGTGAGAATAATCAAGGTTGCAATAACCCTGGTTGTGTGTAGACAAGGCGTCTTTGTGTTGGTTGAGGGGGTTCCATTATTTGAGAAAGTAAAAAAAGCTTGTGGTCAAGTGTGGTGCAGGAATTTGACCAACAATGGAATTTTCTCTTACAATAATTTTCTTCTCTCCAGGTTGGAATCTTGTCTAGACTTATATAATCTTGACGACGATAGCCCTCTTTGCGTCTCTCCTCGCGGTCCATGCGGAGAAGTCGCTCTGTTTAAAAAAAAAAAAAAAAAAAGGACAAATTAAAATTAAAGGGATAATTTAATGGCCAGCACGGTGGCAGACTGCTTAATATGTCCGCTTCTGAGGTACCAAGTTCTCTTCCGGCTACGTCTTTCCTGTGGAGTTTGCACAGTCTTCCTGTGCATGCATGGGTTGTCTTTGAGTACTCTGGTTTTCTCCCACAATCAAAGAACATGCATGGTAGGTTATGTAAGCACTCCAAGATTGTCCTTAGGAGTGATCGTGAGTGTAAATGGTTGTTCGTCTCTGTGTGCTCTCCAATAGGCTAGCAACCAGTTCAGGGTGAACCCTGCCTAATGCCTGAAGACAGCTAGGATAGGCTCCAGCACGCCTGTGACCCTTATGAAGATAAGCAGTCTGGATGGATGGACGGATGGATGGATGGATGGATGGATGGATGGATGGATGGATGGATGGATGGATGGATGGATGGATGGATGGATGGATGGATGGATGGATGGATGGATACTTAGACATTTTCAGCAGCAAAAGGTTAACATTTTGTCTGAACTTAATCAGGTTACAACTACTCAAGGCTCATTGTTTTCTGTGCATGGTCATGTGACATTCGCTAGCTGAGCCTGGATTGGCTGTTAACTGAGCAAATGTGTAGCCTTGTTTTAAAAGGTATACTGTTGATGAAAAATAACCAAGTTATTATGTTCGTGATAGAATTTTTTTAGAAGTTTTTTACTGCTAAAAATGGCTAAATAAAGGATTCCTTAACATGGAAGCATGTTATGCTACTGACCAAGGTTACACGACTGGTATCAGACTCTAGAAATTTCCCAGAACTTGTAAGGGCTATTTACTGTGTGTTGCGTTACCTACCGGACAAGATTCTGCCTGTTTTACCACCTATTCTTCCATTTTTAACACCACTTGGCCTCTTTATTTGATGTATATGCTGGAGCCAGCTGCTAGCTACATTATGGATTGGTCACACATTCTTTCTCTCTCTCTCTCTCTCTCTCTCTCTGTCTCTCTCTCTCTCATATATATATATATATATATATATATATATATATATATATATATATATATATATATATATATATGTGTGTGTGTGCGTGTGTGCGTGTGGTTAAATGTGTGGTTCGGGAATGTAGGAAAAGGCAGAAAACCTGGGGAAAACCCATTCAAAGAGAGAAAGAGCATTAAAAGACCACACAGAATAACCCAGAACGTCAGAATTTTGAGACATTCTAAATACTAGTACTTTGCTGCATGCTTATTAATAGTTCAAATGAAAGCACTGTACTTTAAATAGTCTTTATTGTTCATGTGACAAGTTTTAGTTTATTTTCATCCCCATGCTTGCACATACTTTGAAACAGTACATATACATCAAAGTAGTAGTATAAATCAGCATTACATGCACTAAGGGAGGGAGATATGCCTTTGCAAATTATAATATTTCCCTTAAGCAGTTCAAGGACACTTCAAAAGAGCACAGGAAAAAAACTGGTATCCAGCCGATAACCAGTCACAATTTCCATATTTTTGGTTTATGTTTGCCTTTCATGTGGTTCATTGTCATTTTTCTCCTTGTTGCAATAATCAAGCCCTAAAATCGCTAAAGCATGACTAAGGCTGGACTAATGATTATTATAATAATTCATTAATAGTTGCACTCCTAATGTAGAACCAAATTTGCTTTACTCTAGACTAAAGCTGTAACAAAGTGCTGTATACATAAACCACAATTTAAAATTATAGGTGCCTTGATATAATAATATTTGATATTAATATCTTTTATTGTCCAAATCATTCGCATTTTAGCTTGCACTGTATTCTCTGATCTCTGTCAACGTCCATGAAAGCAGAATGATTATCTGTGTTTTGAAAATAAAACCTTCATTTTTACTAATATGAACTGCACTTATCCTACAAATCAAATCTATCCATCCATTTTCTAACATACTTGATCGGATTGTAGTCAAAGAGATGGGACTAGTTGTTTTGCCACTTAACTAAAGGAAACGTGTAGAAAACTATTCCCACACACATGTATGAAGTTCAATTAACCTAAGGTAGGCTATACGTTTCCGGAAGCTGGGAGGGAGCCGAACTACCCAGAGAAAATAGATGCAAGCGCAAGGAGACATGCAAACTCACCATATAAAGGCCACAGTCCAATATCAAACCCACAAACTCAAAACTGTTAATTCAGTCGTGGAAATCCTCAACCCACCCACCATGCTGCTCTGGACAAGTCTATATACAGCTACAAAATTATTTATGTGGTAATAAAGTTTTCATAATATTAACCAATTCATTGATAGTGTACTACAGTCACATGGATTGAACCAGCAGTGATTTGATGATCACTTGCACGCGCCCTGCACCTGCATTTCAATTTAAGTACTAGTGAAGATGCATTTAATGTCAAGGTGTGCAATGTGTATTTGGGCTCCCGGATAATACATATTCATGCATTAATAAAACAATTGTTATCTCGCAGTCACTGTGTTGTTTGGCTCATGAATCTTTAGCACATGTGGATTGTTCGTGAGCATCACACGTTGCAGGCAGGCTTGCAAGGATGTTACTCCGACAGGTGAATACCAAAACAAAAAACAAAAACAAAAAACGGTACCCTGGATGCAAGCTAATCCCGAAGTAGCCTGGGGAGTCACTCCGAGTGTGGACACTGTTGTTTGCAATGCGAAACACGCAATAACTGTAGCAGGCGCATTCTCACTACATGTGTCCACTTGGTGTATGGGATTAGTGTGTGCACTAAATTGAAAGTAGTTTTGAGCCACACGGGGAAGCAATAACAGCGTTGGTCCATGTTCAAGCGTAACAAGAATCTACGCTGTCTGTCAGCCATGTAGAGCATAATATTCCTATTCTTCCACAAATCCAGCCTTACCTTTTTCAGTCTTCCAATCCTTTTTCTTTTTGCTCATGCTGCCGGAATAATTCGTCTTGGACTGGTTGTTTTTTGACTGTGGCAACCCCAGACTCACAGTGAATGATGTTCCAGGGATGAAATAAAAAATGTAAAGTCTGACAACGTTAAGCCGTTTCTCTCACCTGTGAAGCTGTCAAATATCTACGGTGCTCACTCGTCTCAACCTACCGTGATTGCGGCGTGAATTATGTGTACGGGTTTTGGCTATCTGGTTGGCTGATTATTACGTAAATGCGAGATTGTGGTTGGTTGAACATTTGGTCAATCAAAAATGGCCCACCCACTGGAATTTTGATAGGCCATTTCTAGTGGCGGTGCTTTCTGCAAACGGTCCGGCAAATCACATAGGGAAAAAATAGACAAAAGATGTGGTAATTGCTTCAAATATGTTGATTTCGAGAAAATATAATTATTTATTATTACTTTTATTGCTACCCTAGTGCACATGGTGGTAAAATGAAAATCACACTAACTGAGTGCAACTGTTAGGACAGAAACATTATTTTTTTTAAAAATGTTTAATACATAAATATTTGGGCACTAATGTTAAATGCAAATAATGACGTGTTAACCAGAAAAGGCCAGTAAGTAGACCGTCATGTACTGAGGCCAAGCCCATTCATTTGTGTCCACTGACTTGTCCTTTTTGGTTCAGCAAGAGAGCAAAGTTAATTGCAGCCCTCCAGAATACATGAGACATCATTGGAAAGGCCAGAATATCCACTTCTGACTTCACCTGGACTTAGTATAGTAGCTTATATAGTCCTAAAGTATGGACAAAAACCAAATGTTCACTACAGTGGATACAAACAAAAATGCTGGAGGATGTAGGACTTCGAATCCAGAGACAACATTATGTCATCTGCTGTGTGCTTGGTGCATTACCTGACCAATCTGTTCCTGAGATCAGTAAAATCGTGAGAAAATTTCACTCACCGACACGTTATTTCCGTATGAGCTGTTTATGAAAAAAAAAAAAAACGTATAAACACTTCCAACAGGGAGAACCATGCCTCAAATTGAAGCATTCGCCACGCACTTGAAAGTTGCACGAAGAGTTGCATTGAAATTGTTGATTCGTTTCGACCACCGCTAAATTCAGCTGAATTAATGTTTCCTACCTCTCAAGATTTGTCGGGAAAGTAGCAATTTTGGGTGGACGCTACATAATTCTCACTGTACAATTGAGCCAAAACCGCTAGGTGTCCCTGTTGACGTATATGTTGTGTCAGGGGGCTGGAGTTAATCCTCATTCACTCTGTAGAGGACAAGTAACAAAGTATCTCCAAATGTTTCAAGTTTTTTTTTCTTAAACTAATCTTGTGTAACCAGATTTCTTTCTAAATTAAAATGAATAAATAAAACGATCAAAAGTGTAACTGCTCACTCCTCGTTTTAAGATTGTGTGTGTGTATTTGTTTTGTTTTTTGTTTTTTAATTCCAACAAATCATCTAGCGTCAAAAAAGTTGCACTTGATACTGAAGTACATAACGTGAAAAAATACCCCAAGACCTTTACTCAAGAAATAGCTTGCAAAATTGTTTTTTTTATTTTTCGGGGAGCATGCTTTTGGGTCACGTGTTTAGTCGGCATCAATTCCACTTCCTTAGCAACGTGTTGGTGAACCCGGAAGTACTCTGTGACGCTTTGGCTAACCAGCTAACGTGACAAGTAACAAGGAGGTCTGTGAGAGTTGTGATTTTTTTTTTTTACAGTTTATTTAACGTTGGTACGTCTTAGGATCATGCCACATTATAAATTTTTCGTTCGTGGGAGACTAATTTAAGTTGTAAGTAGACATTGTTTTGTTTTTATGTCGGCCCACTCTTAGCATGTTGTTGCAACCCACGACGCAAAATGGTTTGCCAGTAATAAGCAAAATGTCTATTTCCGATTGGAACCATTCTTAAAAATTATGACGTACTCTAACTTTGAAAGTTAATCATGTTATTGTTGGCAATGTCTTCCAGTTTCAAAACAATTTTTGAGAAGTGTTCAAAGTGCAACTCTTAAGACATGAATAAATTACAATATTACCGATCATTCTCATTGGAACAGCGAATTGTATTCAGGATTGCTTATTTTACAGTGGGTTCGTCACCCACGTTTTCAACCGATTGGTTACTAATTGTTGTCCTATCGTACAACCCAAGGATGTAGCCTGTGTAAACATTCAGTAGATATTGGGATACAGACACAATTTCAGTAATGGATCTTGCATTTGGTACTTGTGTCTCTGTAAGTAACTTGAGTGTAACTTTGGCTTTATATTTGTCAGCACTAATTACCTTTGAAGGCGTTTTAATGTAACAATTCAATTGCCTTATGCTCTGACCTGACAGGTTCACCTGCAAATTGTATCCCTCACATGCAGATGATGGGCCACAATAGGCTTGTCAAGTTATGTAATGGTAATGGAAAGTCTACAAAACTCTGCTGAAGAGCAACAATACACTCTTTACAAAGATAATGCTTGGCCCAACAAGCAGGAATCAACAACCAACCACAAACCAGGTGTTGGTGGATTTGTTTTAGTGCACGCAGGTAAGTTGTATGGACTCCATTGACGTTTTGGCAAAACAAAGTGAATAGAAGCTGAAATGTTAGATTGAGTTGTTTACACACCCGCCTCACAGTTCTGAGGATTGGAGTTTCAATCACAGTCATCACAGCATTAGCATGCTCCCTTTGTGCTTGCAAAATGGATTTGAATCTTAAAGACTTCTTAATTAGTCTTTTAACAGGTAAATTCTTTTTCTCATTGATGGTCAAAACCTTTCATCCAATAGCTCTCACTTTTTGTCAGGTGCGGGTTACCATTCAGAATCCAAGGCAAAGGAGTACAAGCATGTATGCAAAAGGGCTTGCCAGCAAGTAAGTACTACTGTCAACTTGCCTGAATCTTATACCACATACACACATAACAAATGGAACATGTCCAAAGTTGTAGTACTTCAAATAATCACTCTGTTTCAATAATGTTCTCACATGTGTTTTCAAACTTTTTCTTGTCTCCTTAGAATTTCACTCTCTTACTTTACTGATCAAATATTAATACATTACACCATGACAAACTAATCATCATATTTTACTTTTGTGAATATTGCAAGGTTTTTGACATTTTTTCTTAATTGTTTTATTGAAAAAATGCATGAAGCTTAATGATAAAATTCAGACAAATTCACTGGTGTACAAAATGTTGATAATACAAATTGATGGACTGCCTGCTTTGAATTAGCATTTATCGTGGTTTTAATTAATTATTTTAATTAACATTATATATCTTTCCCACAATAGTTTATGAATTAAAATATGTTACTGATAGTGTTACACGGCCAATCTTTTTCAGGCTGTCGACCAGCTCAAAGCAGGGGCACGTGCAGTTGAAGCTGTGGCTGCAGCGCTGGTTGAGCTTGAGGTAGGTTTGTTATAAATCAGCTTTGGTTATTTTAATATACTATCTGTTTTTACTATCTAATAAACTAACATCCCAAAAATACCCTAATCTTTAAAAAAAAAAAAAGTGAATTTAAGTTAACTCGTGAATATTTTTCCTTAAAAGCTTTTTTTTGTTCCTAAATTTCCCGATTGTCTTGTGTATATCCTGTTGCGTGATGTAAGGGATCATTTTCCTCAGGCAAGGGTTGAAAAAAGAACAATGAATCTTATGTCATCTGCAGCTGCAAGAAGGTGAATTTTCCTAATTGCTTGTTCAAAGGTCTTTATTTCAAGTAGGTTACAGAAGACCGTGAACACGACAGCCATACTGTATATACAGTACATACATGACCTTACAATCTACATGTTAGTAAATGAATAATGAATTCATATAAAGGTTCTACTACAAATACTACAAGGACATGAGAAAGAAAATCAAATTATTTATCTACACTATGGTCAAATATAATTTGCATGTTTTATGTGTTCCCAGGACTCTCCTTTTACCAATGCAGGCATGGGCTCCAACATAAACTTGTCAGGTGAAATAGAGTGTGATGCCAGTATTATGGATGGGAAATCATTGCATTATGGAGCTGTAGGTGCGATTAGTGGTAAGTTTTTACTCTGTTATTATTGTGATTATGAGCAGATACAGATGTGTAAACATGAGTCTGTATAAAACCATTATTAGTACGTTATAACTTCCTTCCAGGTATTAAGAACCCTGTCTCAGTTGCAAATCGACTGCTGAGTGAAGCGCAGAAAGGAAAACTTTCAGCTGGCAGAATACCACCCTGGTGAAAATCATAATCCTCAAATACTTTGTTTGTATTATGAATAAACTATACTGTACAGCCCTGATCACCAATATTGGCATCCATTAAGTTAATGTACCTAATGTGCAATATTGTCTGAAAAAAGTCACGTGAACATTTTTACTCTGTTTTTGACACAAAAGGGCAAATACTAAACAGTAAAATTAAACGAATAATGGAAGAAGAAAGGGAAAACATTAAAGCATGTTTTGTCACTTGTACAGTATTGGCGCCCTTTCCTGTAAATCCATGTAGAGTCACATTTTGACTTTGGTCATTTACAAATTAGAAACACACTCCTGATAAACTGTCCATGCCCAGGTAAAATTAATCAACTAATTTAAATCTTTTAAAAAGCCGCCTTTTTATCCCTTGTCCCTTTGTTACAATGGTGAATATGAAACTTTCTGAAGACATCAGAAGTGTGATAATTTGCAAGACACAAAACCTCCAACTGTTATAAGGCGATCTCCTAAGACCTTGGTATTCTTTTACGTACAATGCATAATGGTATTATAAAGAAGTTTCATCAGCATGGAACTGTCAAGAGTCTTCCTTAAAGTGAACGAAAGAGAAAATTGATGGCAGATGTTTCTGAGGGTTGATGCCAATAGTGGAATAAACATCACGTCTAACATCCAAAGACTTTAAGACAAACTTGGAATGGTCAGGGGTTATGGTTTCATCAAGTACCATTTAACGCACAGTAAACCAAATAGTGCTCAATGGGTGATGACGAAGGAAGACACCTTTGCGGCAAAGACATTAAAAGAAACAACTATTATTTGCCAAGGAATGTAAATGCGCTGTGGACAGATGAAAACAAAAAATTGCGTTTTGAGACTGCACACCCAACAGTTTATGGACGGTGCAATGAAGCATACAAGGAAACAGAACACCCTCCCAACAGTTAATCATGATGGAGGATGCATAATGCTGTAGGGCTGCTCTGCGACATCTGATCATGGGTCATCCAACAATACAAAGATCCCAAGGCAGACATTCAAAAGCACACAGGAATGGCCCAAAAGGAAATGTATGGTTTTAAAATGCGAAACAGTGAGTCCTGATCTCAATTCTATTGCAAGTCTTTGGTATGAGCTGAAGTTTGCAAATGGGGAAAAGACGCCTGCAAACATTAAATAGCTTAAAAAAGTTTGCTAAGACAGAGTGTGAAAAAATACCATCGGAGAGTTTCTGAGAGAGAATATGTAAAAAATGAAGGGATGCCAAAAATGGTGTGCAGGACTGTATTTCTACTTTTTGATCATCATCAATGATTTCTTTGCCAGCTTTTTAGTGGGAAGGGGAGCACACGACTGGGCCATTAGCCATGGTGTCCCACCCTGCCCTTCAGAGAAAATGGCCACTAGTGAGTATTTTTCTGAAGTAATATTTTCATAAAAGATTAACACACCGTGTGAATCCTGATGTGGGGGTTCAGACAAATCAGTTTCTTTCTTTCTTACTTTCTATGTCTGTCTCTGTTTGTCTATGTATTTAATCACATAAAGAGTTCAGTCTGTCTGCTTACAAGCGGAACAAAAGAAAAATGGAGCTGGCTGAGAAAATGGACACAGGACATACAAAAAAGAAACGACAATCAAGTGGAAATGTGAGTAGTATTACCTATAGTAGATTGTCGATATAACAAAAGAAAGAAGCTCATTTAAATAATGTGTAGTTGCTTTTCCACTCGTGACATCCCAGTAAATAATATGGCAAATATGTTTAGATTGGTGCATTGGGTTAGTGCTTAGCACATCTCCTTCATAAAGTGTGTGTGTTAGAAGAGTTACTTCGTTGGTACTGAGTAATATGATAGGCTACCAGCTAATGTGAAGACCCTGATCATGTTATTGACTTCTCACAATAATTAAGAAACAGCTGTAGAATATATGTAAATCAAGTGTAATATGTAATGTATATGTCATATGCATAATCGTTAGTAAAATTCCTAGAAAATCACAATGTTCTATCACTTGTAAATTATTTGCAGAACAGGTCTGCGGGCTACAAATGTGATACTCGGGGGGCTACCCGGTGCCTGCAGGCACCACATTGGTGACCCCTGCAATAGGGTGTAGCCACAATCACCGAACTGCGATGTAGCCAGAAATTGCTGTAATACTCTTATGTTCTGATCTCTTTGGTCTAGTCATAACATGAGCTAGTAAAAAAATTGTGTATTTAATATTTTGCTCGGGTTTATAAGTGCATCACATGCTGATCTAATGGCTTGATTTTCAACCTCATGAAGGTTGTTTTAAATCGGTGCCTAAGGGATACCGCAATCAGGGAGGACTTGTCTTGACATAATGAATTAAATTTGAAGAGCATGAAAGAGTGATTCATTCAACGCTTGTCAAATACTGTATGTGTGAATGAATGCAACTCGTGTGTAGTTTGCAAAACCACAGGCTCCCGTTAAACTTTCTTTAAATAAAATTACTCATGGAATAATTTTACTACACAGTAGTTCCTGTTTATGTCACTTCACACTACAATTCTTCCAAATCTGATCAGCACCTGACCAACCCAAAAAATAATATCTGGCCACTCACATATATTTTTACCGCAAGCTTCACCATTTTATTGCAATTGACTGGCAACCACTTCTAGTGTGTCCCCCGCCTACTGGACGAAGACAGCTGGGATATGCACCAGCATGCCAGCAACCCTACAGTAGTGAAGATAAGGGATGTATGGTTAGATGGATGGCTCGATGGATGATTTTATCCACGATTCTTCAAGCTGGATCAACTGTCAAATAGATGTATTTCACAAATTTCGAACAATTCCTCACTGCTAATCTTTTCCTGTGGTGTAGGAAAATGGTTCAGAGTGCCTTGATACTGTTGGAGCCGTTGTCGTTGACATGCAAGGCAATGTAGCTGCAGCGGTTTCCAGTGGAGGTCTGGCCATGAAACATCCAGGCAGAGTTGGCCAGGTAATAAAAGTTTTTAGTTTTTTGTTTTTTTTTATAGATATCTCAAGGGTGTGAATCAAGCTTTCATAATTCTGGTTTACTTGAAAATAAATACATAAAAAAGTAAAAATGACATCTTTTCATTTTTCATCATTCTTTTCATCATTGTGCAGCTGCTGAAAAATCAAGTGTACTCAGTCTGCTGATGTAATCTCTATATGGCTTTAGTTCATTTGCCGCACATTTGCATTGATTGTTGGGATTGTTAAAGTATGTTGTCATTTGGCCTAGTAATATGGTGCTTTAGCGGGACTATCTGACCAAAAAAAAGCTAAATCAAGGGATTTGGGGTTTTTGGCAGGCTACAGGTTGTCAAAAAAATATCCTGCTTCAAGTTAGACTAATACCATTTTTACATGTACAGTCATGACAAAAGTATTGCCACAGGAATTCAATGTTGTGTTACTTCCCATGTTTGTTATTCACTTTGTTTCTCTTTTTGTAATAAGAACCTTTCCCACAATGACCATAAACTGTGATCTGCTTGAGTCAACTGAAAGAAAAAAAGTTCAACATTCAAAACATTTAATCATTTGAATTATTCATATCAGAGTAAATCAATTTTATAGGCAATTGAAAATAAATTCCAATTGAAAGAAAATTGTAAAAATAGCACCCACATATGGACTGATGACTTAATTATTAACTCACATCAGTATCTAAGGAGTTGCTCATATGCTAGGACAACGTGGTTATTAAACATTACAGTTAAGGGCAACATTAATCTTGCTCAAATTGAATATCATTTAAGCAAGAAATAACCTTGTTATCAGACTATTAATGGTGTCTTTATGCAACATCTGATAAATATTTACTTTTTGGGTCACTTTGTTTTTTTCTATTTTTCGTAATTAGCGGTATATGCTCTAATATAAAACTGGTAAAAAAAAATTGTTTTTATGAAATGCTGACACGCCAGTGCCTTGATGACAGACAACATGTGAATCAAGTGACAAAAAACTTTAGCTGCCACAGCTGTATTAAACACATTTGTAATTTTACCTCTGGTTAAAAAAAAGCCTTATTTTAAAAAATAAATAAATAAAAATAACATAAGGGGAAGTCTTGTTTAGAGAGTTTACAGGAATGAAGCACTGACATGACATACCAAAAATGTTTTTTTTGTTTGTTTGGGTTTTTTTTTTTGCTTTACATGTCTTGATCTGCCTTATTGCAGGCTGCTCATTATGGTTGTGGCTGCTGGGCTGAAAATGCATGTAACATGAACCGTTATTCAACAGCAGTTAGTACCTCAGGTAAAACACACTACTATTTCTACAACTGTCTACTTCATGCGCGTGTCTGTACCGCTCTTCCTATCATGTTTAATGTTCACCACAAGCCCCACATTTCGATTTAGTGACGATATGAATCAGAACCAGATAATTGTATTTGAGCCTGTTATTTGGCTCCAATGAGTCAAACTTTAAAAGGCTTGATAATTCTTTCCGATGACCTCCAAACATTCTCACTGAGTGATTTTCATCAGTCACTTCCTTGGATGATTGAGTCATCTTTCTCTGCACATTGTTAGTCATCTGTAGGCCAGGTGCCTTGCAAGGCACTTTGAATTTACAGTGACATTCAGCAAGGGCCACCTGCTATGGATTAAAAAAAAGTGTGTGTAGCCACTGTAGTGCAACAAAATCCAGGTTTGTTTTCAGGATGTCTTGTAAAGTTAAAGATTCGCAACATAACTCTCCATAAAATGTAAACTTTATTTCCAGTTGTAGTACCTTGGACTAGTTGTTGCTTTTGTTTATGCTATTTCACTTCGCATTTTCTTCATAAAACTGAAGTAATTAATGGCTTAATAGTGTAAAGTTTTTAACCGAAACTTATTCTCAGTAATCAAAACTGAAATGTTTTTCAAGCTAATTCCCTGCATACTCTGTACAACAAGTGCAATATATTATTTATGTCACAATGTTAATGCATTATATTTTTTAAGTTGATGAAGTGTAAGTATAGTATTATGCACAGTGTTTCTACGAGATCCTCTTTTTCCTCTATAATGTTGGCCAGTCTCTGATGTTGGCTGAAACTCTTTATGGGGATGTTAAAGGGATAGAGAGTACAATGTGGGGTTCCAGTACATCACCTGTTTTTAATTTCCTCGTATGAAAGCCAGCCCCATCAAAAGAACTAGGAAAAACAATAGTTTTCATGCTGACATAGGGGATGTTTGATCCTCACTCTCTGTCATTCACTTGGTCCCTCACCACCTTCTCCTCTATTGTGTTTTGATTTGTAATATGTCCCTCACACTTTGTTGTGGCCCTTAAAAGAACAGTGTGTAACTGTTGACTTTTTGCTGCTGCTGCTGGCTGTCACAATTTACTCCTCGATTTTCCTACATTTGTTTCTGATGGCGTTGCAATACTAGTTTAATTGTGTGCTGCCGTGATAAATGTTTGAACGCCTAACTCTACATATTACACGCAATAACATAGGCCATAGGCCAAATCTGGCCAAACTGACATACTGCTTCTCATTAGATAAGAGCATAACAATCTAGGGCCATTTGCTCTCCACAGTTGCAGAACTGTATTTTACATGAACAAAATGGCTCTACCCTCAATGAAGTTCAACATGTTTTTTCATCTTGTTGTCAGTCACCACAAATGCTCGTGTGAGTAAACTCGATTTGTATTTCCCTTTTCTTTTCTGCAATTAAACAAAAATGTGTTGTTTTTAATTTTGGTATGTAAGTATCCTGTACAGAAAATACACCTGCTATATTTTTCCGTAAAAGCTTTAGCTTGTAATTTGAGACACTTATACCAATGGTCCAATGCTTTTTATAGATCCTTTGCTTAAAATATGTGCACGTTATTTCAGTTTCATTCCTTGGACGCCATACCAAAACCACATGCAACAAGAGTGAACAGCTTTAAAATAATTCAGAGGTTTTGGCATGAATAACATGTTCACACTCAGTTTTATACACAGCTTTTATATATCCCGCAGATTTGTTTTCCTAGAATTTAAGAATATGAAAATATACAGTCAGACTTTACAGATAAAGTTGTTAGTGTTACATTTGGCAGGCGGTCACTCATGTTCACCAACATCTGTTTCTGTTCAACCCCCCACTGTTAGCCAGTGGTGCCATAATAGTAATAATGATAATAGTAAACTTTAATTTTGTTTACCCGACATGGTTTTTGTGCTATACAAGCAAACACCTTAAACGTTTTTTGTATTTGTGAAATAGATGTATATACAGTACATGAATGATCTTAAGACCAAATGTATAAGGATGCAGCTGAGAACACAGCAAAAGGGGCATTACAAATGTCTTGAACATTAGCTAAAATGCAGGTGAGATGTTCTAACATATTCAGGTGTGTTTTGTCTCATGCAGGCTGTGGAGAGCATCTGATTCGCACCATGCTGGCACGGGAATGCTCTGCTGCCATGCAGTCTGAAGATGCCCATCAGGCGCTGTTGGAAGCTATGCAAAACAAGTTCATCAGTGAGTTCCACATATGTAGCTTTGATTTACATTTTCCTGAATAAGTGTGTGGAAAAGCAATGATTTTCAAATAGGATAAGCAGAGAGATGTGACTAACAGATGTTGGTAGCCCCCATCGAGAAGACCTGTATCAAAAGAAAATGTTGGCCGTTGAATGCCCCATGCATCATGATGGATTGCTTGTTCATGACATGGATACATTTGTTTTATTTTCAGAAGTGTTCCATTTTATAACGTTTGGCTTGGTGTACTTAGCCGATGACCATGAATCTGTACCACTTAGGCTCTGTTATTAATCTCTTACACTGACACACTTAGACCTGTTGTGTGAAACCAGTTTACATTAATTCAGCTGTCCCTTTTCAAGCAATTTGGAATAAATTTCGTTCCAGCTGCAGTAATGGTTTCTATAACATGTAGGCTTCTGACTCAGACTATGTCACATTGTTTTCGTTTGCATTAGTTCTACACTAGAAAGATTTTTTCATGACATAGCTCCTCCCAAAGACAAGCTCAAATGCATGTATGGCGTTTATGACAGTTTGTGTATAAACAATGGTAAGCAATAAGGTAGTATACGCTTCACTGCTATGCTTTGAACAATGAATAGCCTCTCATGTTATAGAATAAAAATACAATTACAGGGACATTTTTATTCAACCTTTAGGCAAATATTTGACATTTTATTTAAAGGTTTGCACATTAAATATAGTATGTCAGATAATTGGCAGTAATTTAATTTTTATTGAAGGATAATCTTAAAGTTTTGTTTGTGTGTTTTCAGTTTCATTTGACATTCTAAGGAATATTTGAAGGTAATATTTGCCATTAAAATATATTACATTTTGTACACAAAGGTTCACCTTTTCTGGCCAGTGAAGATCGAGTTTTGGGTGGAGTAATTGTCTTGCGGTGCTGCAGATGTGCGGAACCTCAGTCATCTACAAATGTTCAGGGTTCTCTAGGTGAGATATGGTATTTCATTCTTGAATTCTGTGCATATGCCTGTGTCTGGGTTAGTCAAAAATGTTACTGCAAATCTTAATCTGTCATTGGACAATAAAATAGAAAGAAGATGTGGGTTGGATTAGTGAGGTGTGGTCATCAGGTGGTGGGGTCTTCACCCCAGCTTTCCTGGCGGGTGGTCTTCTTTAACTTGCACAATCAGGCTCCAGTTTCTCACCCTTCCTCTCAGATCTCATGAAGACCTCCCACTACGGAATCAATGCTAATCTTGAGTTAAGCAGGCCTTCTGAATGTGCCTCATTTTTGGCTGATTGTGTTGGTGGATCTAGTTTCTCTACCTGTATTTTTTTTTTTTTTTTGTGCACAGGAAAAATCTTCTTTTTGTGTGTTTGTGTGTGGGTGTGTGTGGGTGTGCGTGTGTGTGTGTGTGTGTGTGTGTGTGTGTGTGTGGGTTGGGGCATCTGTCAACTATGTTGTTTTAACACTGCTTGAATTCTGTACCTAAGTTATTATTTGAGCATCCCTGTTATATTATAAGTATGCTATATTTAATATTTTTTTCATTTGTTACCAATTTTTATGTTTGTCCAGTGGAGTTCTTATGGAGCCACACCACAGAAAGCATGTGCGTAGGCTACATGTCTGCTCAAGACAGCAAAGCAAAGGTGAGCGCTATTAAATTGTGTCACCCTGCAAATGATGTCTTCTCACGTTCAGCAAAATGCTGAAAACTTGATTTACCTTCTGTTTGTAATTGAGTTTTTGTAACGGAGTTTACTTGGACATGAAGTAGTTTTTCATGTCCCACACTTAGCCAACAATTATTCTATATTATTAAACCCAAAGAAATATATCCATATGTGCAAAAAAACTGATACGCTTATAATTTAAGCACTTTCTAATCATTGAGATAATCACAAATAATAATAGTGAATAATAGAAATAATAGAAGACCAAGAAAAGATAAATTATTTGTATAAAATAAAAAAAACAATTATTAGACCAATTAAAGGTGAATGACTTCCTTCAGCATATTTGATCTCTCACTCAACACTAACCTGCCATGGCACAATAATGGCATAGAGATTGGCAGTCACCTGACTAGAGTTTGTATTGTATAAAATAATTTGTGTTTAAGTTCCTGATAATTCTGAGGTTATGTAATAGTTTGTTTTTGTTTTTTTCGACAGTCAATTTTGCTAGTATTCTTAGTATCTTCTGGCCAAAATGACTGTTTTTTGCTGCATTCTCACACATTATAATTTGAGAGCTACCTTATGTGGGTAATAATGAAAGGGAGTAGGGCAGTATAAAACTGTTGCAGTTAGCCATAGAACATACCAACACTCACCTAATCATATGAAAGCATGCAAAGTAACCATAGAAACAAAATACAAAGTGAACACCAAGGACTTGCAAAGGCAGAAATTTGGCAGCTGATCGATCCCAGTTTCCAGATGTGCTGTCCGAACTATTTTATCATAGCACAAAAAGACATGCAAGCCTAAAGAGCAAAAGTGAAACAGTGCAGCAGAAGAAAGACTGATCATGATGCTTTTCATTTGAATTGGTTCAATGACTTGCAATGTCGTCAGCTTGCTGGTAAAATTCATAATTTGCACGGACCTTGTCAGAAATTGACTATGGAAGACTTGCCAAAAGCAGAAACTATATAGTACATCCAATAACAGAAGGTGGTCTGGATTGAAGAGTAATGTCTGGAAATATTTGACTACTAAAGAAATCAGTCCTTTGAGCTGAGAGAACTTTGTATATAACTTCGACGTAAAGTTTCTTGTTTGAATTTCAGCCTGCACCTCTGAAAATTAATGATGGGGATGCAGTCGGTGCCTAGTCAATCTACCATATCTACTCCCATGCTGCAGGTTTGTTTGATCTAGTTTGTCATTTTGGTCCCTTTATTACTGTCATTGTTGTTTAGTTTTTATTTTTACTTTTTTTTTTTAATTCATATTACATTAGCTTTCAGTCGCAATTTTAAAGAACCAATTCTGTTTGAGTCAGTGTAGTTTTTCAACAGTGTTTGAACACGGTGGCTTCATGGCTTTGAGTACTGATCACATTGATTTGTTTGGCCTATGAATCCTTCACTCCGAATGGGGAAAGGCCACTGTTGTTCAAGGTTGGCTCAGATTTCAAAGCATTAGTGCTATGTCCTGCTGAGCATTGCTTCACTGCACGTCGTTTCACTCATGTCTTTTGGGCTATCTGTCTTGGTACACCACCTCCCTTTCAGGACTTAAACAAACTCAAGATACCATACCAGCTGGTTGAAGGAAGTATAATTTCTTATACATTTATCTGGTTTGTTGGACAATGCAGCATTTTCTTTCTCATCCAGATAATACTAATGTTAATGATTATACACGGTAATTCATGTCGTGACTATTTGCAGCATTGATATTAAACACTTAAACAAAATCATTGCACTGTTAGCGACATCAAGTTGAAGGAGCGGGGCAGCAAAGCTTATACGTGCATCTGTTTCTTTGACCATCTGCATGCCAAAGCAGCTGGCTGCCCAGTACTTTTAAGCCAACATTGTGGGTGCAAAACAAAACCTGAGCCTTTGCTTCTCTGCTGGGCCTCTAAACACTGCCAACACATTGTCCACTGAATGAATGCCAAAATGAAGGGCATCAGTTTCCCCCTGTGTGTTTAGGTCACAGAAAAGGGCATCAATTAAAAACTTTTGTCGGAAAATGTCTCTGCTTTATTTGATGTGTGACTAAAATGTCATTGGGAGGTATAGTACACTCATGCTATTGAACAGTTCCCAATATGCAGATACAATGATGACTTCATAGACATGGTAACATTTTATTACAAAGTATCAGTTGTTGTTTTTGCAGGTCAAATGAGATTGTGGATGTTTAGCAGGTGCTTTAAGGCAGTCTGTGCCCCCCTCATTTACCCCTGGCATGTGCTCACAATTTTCTATACTTTTGCATGTCAAATGACATCAACTGAACTTTGTGGATAATATCAAGTCATATATTTTATGCAGTGTGATGAGTTAGGTGGCAGAAGGAACGATCCCCTTCTTTATATGACACATCTACTTTGGGCGGAGAAATACTGTATACTGTGCTTCAGCCGACTTTGGAATTCAGGTTAGACAAATGACCTAGGAATTCATTTTTTAGGTTTGCTGAACTGCAGTGCAATATTGTGTTTATTCAGCGTGAGATGCTTCATACTGTCAAATTTTCTTCATATAAATGCACCTTTACACTTGAACTGGATATTAGAGCCTCAAATTTGAGTTGCATAGAAAAGCAGCAACACTGCATACACTTATCCCCCCCCCCCCATGGCTTGTACTGTATCATGATGGCGCAGATGAAAGAGAAATGTAAAATATGTTGCTCCCCCCCCCCACCCCCCACCTAGGCACTTTTCCCTCTTCCTGGACATCATTACCACTATAAAGCTTTCGCCGTGCAAACTTAGACCAGAGATAGTCGGATAGCATGCAATGCAAGTCCCTTTGATATTGTGTAGTTTTGTTTTTTTTAAGCATGACAAGTGTCTTTCATTCTTGTACATTTTGTTTTTGTTATTCATTTAGTCTTGGTAATAAATAGCACATGATTCAAAGAATGTGAAAGCCACAACAAAACAGTGACATCGTCAGCGTGCTAAAAGTGTCTTTTGGCGTACTCTGCAGAGTTAGCATGTGGCTAGTCTTGCCTCTTGAGGCATTCGTGAAGTTATTTGTTACTCACAAATTCAGATCAACTATGCCTTTCATGTGATGTTTTGGTGCAGCTATTTGTCTTGTCATGTGGTTGTGTCACTGGGTGACAACTTGACAGCAAGCACGCTGTTGGTTTGTAGCTCCTCATTTTCAGTTTACTTTACATAGCTATCATGTAACGGCACATATCTTCAAGCCCACCAAGGAGAATGCAAAGATGCATTCCATTGGCCATAACACAGCAAAGTGGCGTTTTGTGCTGTTGATGTGCATTTTACTCCAGTGCGGACAGTCAACATAACAGAGCAAACTCAAATTGTGGTGAAAGTTGTAATTAACACCTGCATCCATCACTTTATTAGTTTACACAAAGCTACTGCATGATTATTTACTGGCTATACATAAGCACCCATCCTCCCTGAAACCACATAAGCAGTGTTGGAATGAGCAACATGCTGGTCAGCGTTGTGGTGTGTTTACTCACTTGTGTGGCTCTTTTTTGCTTGCCCACTCATTATGGTGTTTGTGTCAGGTTGCCTCAAAAATTAAAAGTTCCCAAAGGCGAATGACAGGTTGCAGGCTGGTGTTTTGTTAATGTTTATCATGCATAGATCCTATACTGTCCATCGGTCTAAATAGCGTGTGTTTTGATTTCATTTCAATTTAGTCTCAATTGTTAAGACTTCAAAGGTTCTGTTCTGACATGAAAGCACCTTAAGTTGATTATGACTCTGCTTTGAACCTTCACTTGAAACAGATTTAAAATGGCTGTTCTCAAAACCCATCCACAAAAGATGAAGGGAAAAAGATGAATACAGAAGGTTGCATTGGAGGCATAATAACCCCCGAGAGTGTTGCCATCTGTGTGTGTAGCCTTGTCTGGGTGATGTTCCAGTGTATGACAGTTGCCCCCAGGGGTCAAAGTCTACTCTTGGCCTTTACTAAAAGAATGTTATAGAGATGGATGGTCCTGCAACTGGAGATGTGATGTCAGGCAAATTCAGTTGGCTGTGTTTCTCTTTGTTATTTCTGATACTTTTGATTACTTAAGGACGACATATTACTACCCCCCCCCCCCCCCCCCCCCCCCACCCACAAATAAACCATCCAAGTGTCATTTAACAGTCAAACAGATAAATGGAGATGAGCTCTAACCTAATGTTCCAGATCAAAAACATCAGCCGATGTCACACTGTGTTTATTAAACCAAACGTTGATTTGAGTCTGCACCGATGTTCAACAGCTGTCTGGAGACAGAGTAGGAGACCGCAAGACATCAAACACTGCACATTCTGTGAGTTTGACGGTCAGCTGCCTTTAATGTGCACAGTGGTCACATTTGATCAACAAACTGACCTGCAAAGTAATTCATTTGTGGCCTTGGTACTTTAGCTTGTCAAAGCATTCGAAGTGCGTAAAGTTGTGCTTTTGACAAGTTATATTGCACCGTCACCCAATTTCTGCCACTACTGTGACCAAACCTCTGGCTCACGTTTTTTTTTTTTCACACGTTACAGTGGTTCACCATTTCATAAAAAAAAAAAAAAAAAACTATTAGTGAGTGATTGCTATTGTTTTAGTCTGGCTAGGGCTGCACAATTAATCGAATTTTAATCGTGATATGGTTTATGCCTGCTCCACGTGGCTCCCCGCATCAAATGACGTCATTTTAGCAACCAAGCCGCTTCGCACGGGCCAGATTCTCCGCAAAGCGTACCCTCCGGAATTTCTTCACCACGTGTAAAACATGGCAGACAAACTATTGCTTATGGAAGTTTGCCGGGACAAACACTTTATTCAGCTGAAAAAGACTACCATCAACTAAATACCCTAAACAACTCCTGGGGAGCACGCACACAGGGGAGAGATGAAGGGTCTGTTAAGAAAAGCTAAAAAGAATTTCAATTGTTTTAATGTACTGTCCTAAGATTCTCTACTTCTGTTGTAGTCAAGCATGAACCAAGCCTTAGCAGCAGCCTCAACTGAGAGTGGGACGTGATGACGACGCTGAAGTTGACTTTTCGGCACGCTTTCTGTTCCACTTCAAAAGCCTTTAGATGGCAATGTTTCCTACATGTTTGCATGACTAAAGCCTCTGCTTTTTAATCACACTAATATATTATTTACCAGTGTGAAATGGCTTTATGTTTCTCACCTGCTTCCTCATATATACCGTGCTTGCTGTCAATTGACACATTTTGAAAAATCCGATGGGCAAAAAATTGGAATATATTTCGTTTGAATTAAAATTTGATTAAAATCTGCTTAAAAGTAAATAATGTGCTTGGTTCTAAGTATGCTTATATATTTTTCATTGGTTTGCACTTAGCAAGTAAGTTAGCTGTGTTGCCCTATGTGCCAACTTTTTGTAGTGTCTTTGGTGAATTTTGTAAATTATTATCCATTTAAATTTTTTCTTCTCATATTTTTTCTCAAGACTTACAGTAAGTGTTTCAGACTGAAGGTTTCGTGAAATAGCCTGAAAGTCATACGTTTCGGTTTCCACTGTTAATTATCTGCATATAAACAATTCACTGTTTATTTTGGTGCATTGTTCATTATTTATTTATTTAACTACTTGTTTATTTATTTATTCATTTTGATCAAATATGAGTTTTTTGGGGCTGCAGGATTTCTCACCAACAACTAAAAAGCTAACATTTTAGCTAGCTATCAGTAATAAGAGTCATAGGCAGAGCGAAAGAAGAAGCCAAAAACGCTAATAAAGCAAAAGATGTGTCCATATCAATAGAGCACACACCCATTCCTCCTCTCAAATCGGTCCACTCGGGAAACCACTACTCATAACAACAGTTCCCCCAAGGATGAATTTTGTACTACAAATGTTGATTGTCCAGCTAAGCTCTCCCTAACATATTTTGCATTTTATACATTTTCTACAGTAAAACCGTGTGAATAATGAATAAAACATCGCTGTTTACTTGGCCAACTCAGTGCAATTATCTCCCCACCAACCCCTGAATGAAAATGAAAGTAAAAACGTCAGATAAAGTGTGCATTTATCTCGCCTTGCATGGGCAGTGCAGAGACAGTACGAGGTAATTCCTCCTCCAATGCTCAGAATAAAGAATAAACAAGGACTTCTTTGAAATACATCAATAAGGGAAAAACACATTAGGGGTGTTTAGGGTGAGAAATTAACATTGTAACACCTCCAAAAAGTTGGATATCCATGATTCGGCCCCTTTAAAAGTAATGTTAAGAGTTAAAATGTAAAAATCATAATAAGTGTACATGTATTTGTAACTGCATTAGTTAATTGTGAAAAGCTACGTATTTCCTGTTTAAAGGGTCAGAAAGTATCATATTCATTCTTTCCGCTTTTTTTTATTCAAATTTCCGTGCTTTAATATCTGCGTAAACTAACATTTAAAAAAAACAGTTCCTGAGCATAGCTAAATTGATTCAAATAAATATGATTCTAAGACTAAGTTATTGTGTCAATACCCAAACTATAAACTCCAAGTGCAAAATAGTACAAATAGTCTTGCTAACATTAACTTTACTTTTGATATTGAACTCGGGCGTCTCGGAGTGGTTGCACATCCGCCTCACAGTTCAGCGACCCGAGTTAAAAATACCGTATTCCGGCCGTCCTGTGTGGAGTATGCATGTTCTCCCCGAGCTCGCGTGGGTTCTCTCCGGGCACTCCAGCTTCCTTCCAAACGCCAAAAAACATGCATGGCAGGCCACCCCCCAAAAAAAAATTCTCCTTAGGTGTGATTCAGTGCATAAATGGCTGTTCGTCTGTGCGTTTAGTCACCTTTGATGTACATCTCTTGTTGTCTTCATATGTGTTCCTTACAGACGCACATATCCAGATTACCACCTGGGACAGTTCCTGGTCAGTCCTTGGCCATCGAAGGAGGTGTTTGTCGCCTGCCGAGCATGGCAGATTGAACTCCATTCTCGTTACTTGTTGGCTTTTCAAGCAATACTATACTCACAGTAATGCATTATGGCGTGTGATGTGTTTCACATGTAAGTTGTGCATTTGCAGGACGTCCATATTCACTTGGATTATACTTGAGCCACTGTTGCCTTGATGTCAATTTGTGCCATGTATTGATTTCTTCCTTTTTGTTTTAGATAAGCTACAAATTTGAGGTAAACAGGGTGAATCTTATTTTGTATTGCTTCACCAATGGAACTATTTGTGAGGTATTTTAATGCAAAATCTAATGTTGTCGTAAAAATGCTTTTCAAGCACAATGAATGGAATTATGCACATTGGAGAACTTCTGCTATGTAAGACAACTGTTGTAAATGTTGCCTTTGTATCGGACTGTAATATAATGATAGTCACACATATATCATTAACTCTTGTTGTACAATGAAAAATCATATGATTCTTGTGACTTTATAACCATAGCATAGAGTATGCTAAATTAAATACATAACACTGCATGTGCATCACCAATAAGGAAAAATTGCATGTATGCACTTCAAGAGCTATGCTGATACTGTAGAACTCAGGTAGCAGTTAGAGCTGCAGCCATGAATGACATTAGCAAACCATAATCATATTTATGAAGATACCATATTTTGTTACCATGAGAGATGGCATGAAACTATAAAATGTATGCATTTGAAAGCACATTTAAGTGGTGCTCGTTTTTTTTTCTTCAGCGTGCAATTCATGCTTTTATTTCGAGTTTCTCTTTTAATGAATGTTCACATCTGAAGTTGATTTGGTGGTTGTCACTTAAAAATGTAGTGCAAAACTGAAGTACAAGAAAAGCCTTATGTGGTTATCTTTCTACAGGGCTACAGTTGAGTCAATAAACTTTTATATTACCATGTTACTGGAAAACTGAAGGACTTGACACACACATATATATATATATATATATATATATATATATATATATATATATATATATATATATATATATATATATATATATATATCGACAAAGTTTTATGAAGTCAAAATTACAAATCATTTAATATAAGAATATAAATATAACCATTTTATTTCTTTACTCTTAATTGAATATGAACGAAATAAAATAACACAAACATATTAAAAATGAAACAATAAATAAAGGAAAGGCTTGCACTCACCAAGACAAATGGCGGTCACAATCGATCAGACTTTTCAATATCTCCCCATTTTTCTTGACTTCTTCATGCTCAAGATTTCTCTTCGCACTAAAATGTACAGTGTATCCACTCGGCTGTTCCCAAAAGTTTTTTAAAAGCACCGTAGCGCGTTGCGTAAAAAGTTTTAAGCTTCAGAAAAACTTAAATGGATGAAAGTCTTTTTGAACTTGAATTTCTTTTTCAACATCTACCCTGTCAAGGGCTGAACACTTGCTCCAAAAGCGCTGTAAGGCTCAGTGTAGTAGAACTCTTGTTTGGGACAAACATCCACGCTTCTTATACACAATGTTTTAAACCCTTCATACACCCCTCATATACATAAATATGATTATTATTTCTTTGTTTTTACTGTTTATGCATGCAACTGCATTTACAAGAGTAATAACATTACTCCATCCACTGGCATTTAGTCAGAAAGTGTAAGAAATCACACGCCTTTGTGATCACTGACATGCAAAATGTAGCTGATAGGTCAGGAGAACTGTCAGAAATGTGTTTGTGTTTCCTCACCAGCTTTTTGACCCTGGTTTGATCCAGCAAGTCCATCTCAAAAGAGACGGTTGTTACTTTGCCCCTCACCCGCACTCACACCAGTCACCATTAGCTTGATTATAGGCCATTACCGAGCACCCACTTTTCATCAGAGCTAATCTGCGTTGCCGGGAGACCCTCAAGCAAATTCATTTTGGAAACCTTGCCCTTCAAGCATGAACCTTCTCTGCCCTGAATCTCCTTTTGCTTTGAAAAGGGATCCTGGATCTTTAAAAAGTGGACAAAGTCTTGAGCCATTCAAGGTGTATCCAATGCCTGGTGCTCAGCTAGGCTCTTAAATGCAAAACAGACGCGGGAGCAAATAGATCAAGATCAAAGGCAGCGAGCCAGGCTGCTGTCTTCACATGCCAAACGCCACTGTCACAATGAATCACTACCATTCGCCAACCGAGCTCATGAAGCTTCACCTTTGCCCGAAAGCCTCCACCTCAAGGATGCCAACCTCCTCGTCATTGTCACTGTTTTACATCAACGCGCGGGGGTCAACATTTATTGTGTACAGGCTCGCGAAGTAACTCATAGTCATAATCGACCATCAGTAGTGTTACCGAAAAGAGTGTTAAGTACGGGGATTTGCGGTGCTAGAATGAAAATTATTGCATTCAAGTACGCTAGATTTTTCATCCATGAATCCATTAGCTACCGCTTTATCCATGGTCGGGTCGCGGGGGCAGCAGTTTGAGCAGGGAAAGCCAGACTTCCCTCTCTCCAGCCACTTTGTCCAGCTCCCCCGGGAGGATCCCCAGGTGTTGCCAGGCTAGCCGAGAGACATAGATTCTCCAGCGTGTCCTGGGTCGAACCCAGGGCCCGGAACACGTCCAAACGGAGGCGTCCGAGAGGCATCCTAACCAGATGCCTGAGCCACCTCAATTGGCTCCTCTCAACGCAAAAGAAGTGCTGATCTTCATCCCAGCCTCTTCATTTTTTATTTTTTTTTTCAGAGAATCCATAGTGTGGTGAAATAAATGAAGTTAGAAGAAAATCAAATTTCGTCATAGGTGTTTGTGTTAGGAGTATTTGAATGGGTATCATATTTAACACTCATATCAAATTTATGCTACACAATGTTTTTATTTTTTTATTTTTGCATGTTTAGCAAATAGAGACTTGAGGTTATGTTTAGTGTAGTTACATCCAGGTCAATTCTTTAGACAATTTCCTTGCATAGCCCACCTCATCATTACTTACAAAAATGAAATGTGCTTTGATTTGAATGATCTTATCGACAAATTTCATTTAATATATTTAAGGATAAATGGTTACGGTATAACTTTATGGGGAGTGTAGGGAGAAACGCATTACAAAAGTAATGTAATTACAGTAATGCATTACTTTTTGCTGTTAACGCCGTGGTGTAATGCATGACAAACAAAAAATTGTAATATTTTACTATGTACATATGAAAGTAGCACAATGCAATAAAATGCATTTTTTACCTGAATGTGGTGTTTTTTCACCTAACTCTCTAAAAACACCACAGAGATGAGTACGGCATTAGCAGACAACAGGTCAAATATGGACAATAGGTACACAAGATGGACATACGCTCATTACTTTCAATTAATTCGAGATAAAGACAAGAAGAATATAATAGGTACTTGTTGTGCACGACACCAAATGAGCTGTCCACTTCGCCAAATAGCCCCAGTAATTTGACAAATCATTTAGAGCAGTGACGCGAAGTTAGCGAAAAGAAAACATGCGGAAGCTTGACAGTGGGAACAAAACAAAGCAGGAAAAGTTATCGTTCTCTCGCTCAGGGAAGCTAATTTGACCTCAAGAGGTTAGGGTACTTGTGGTGGGGTACAGTACGTCGAACGTAGAAGAATGCCGCCGTTTTCCGCAGTGCCAGCATTTCGAAACCTTGTCAGCAAGATCCCTGTCGCAACGAGCAATAAAGGTAAGGTAAGCTAACACTCATTTTGATTAAAATGGTAAACAGTATGTTAAACACAAACAAGATGCAGTTGGCTAACTGCTAACATTAGCCCCACCAACACCATCTATTTTTGAAAGCTCTGTTCCTAAACTGAACGTGAATTTGAATATTACATTGAAATGGTGGAATTCACAAACTGATTGTTGACAGCCATAATCAGTTGGCCTATTAGTCAGCAATGATCATTCCCTCTGACAAATATTAACTCATTCACTGTCATCGATGAAACAAACATCAAAGATCCATTCTACGGTAACTAGACAGTTATATATGTCAAGAATCCATTTTAAGTTGGCTGGCATGGAATGAGTTATCAATGACAGTCACCTTTACCAGTATATATAAACAGGGTGACTTGAAATGAGCCAAAAATTCTTGAACATTTCAGTAATGCATTGTGGGTATGAACTTCGACTCCATCAATGCTGTTGTCATCTAACACAATTTTGAGGCAACCCAACACAGCCAATCATGTGACAGATCATGTCACCATGCTCTTGCAGGCTTCCACCGCCTGACCTGTTTATTCAGCTGTTCTCACCTTCCATCCTCGCAATGCCCTCCCACAGCCCCACCCCCTTTGCTGCTCGGACAGAATGGGCGGAGAATGTTCCTGATCAGATATTCCAGATTAGAAGAAAGACCTATTAATTTACAGTAGATTTAAGACATGTGGTATTGTGGCCAAGAAGCATCCACAAAGAAAGCAAAGGAAGGATAAAAATTACACAACTCCATAATGAGTTGCCTTCTTAGGCATCCTCCCCTTTACAAGAACCCCAACATTGAACTCAAGCAGGTCGAAAAAAGCACTGGGACATTAAATGCTAGTTTTTACAAGGGAAACGTGCTGTAAAGTACAGTTTAGCCTTAGAAGTTCCCCCCACCCCCCACCCCACCTCTTGTTTGAAAAAAAAAAGTTTGACATCTATTGGTTCTCAACACAGAAATAGAGGGCAAAACACCAACAATCATATCATGGTATTTCT
This sequence comes from Hippichthys cyanospilos, assembly GCF_059441005.1. Lineage (NCBI taxonomy): Eukaryota > Metazoa > Chordata > Actinopteri > Syngnathiformes > Syngnathidae > Hippichthys > Hippichthys cyanospilos. Next base: position 14,790,351 of record NC_142376.1, on the reverse strand, counting down.
TAATGAGCCCTTTCGGATCCTTAAATTTATACCACTAATATGGTGCTTTGCATCCTTTGAAATGTACAAGAGAGAGGTCTCCTTAAAATAGTCTCACAAAAATAAGCCTCCAGTGAGGGCCCACAACCCAGAGCAGCAGGTTTTTGCTCTCATTTTTAACATAGCCTATTGGTGTTTATGCCTTTTTCTTGTTCAATGGTTTATTGAAGTATTTTTCCCATTTACTTCGAGATGAACTGGCAGGGTTTAGGTTGTTATATTGGGGTAATTGCGATTTTTTGACATGATTTTTGTTCGTCTGGAGAGGATTTACGAGAGCCCAAAGAGGCTGACCAGTTAAAGGAATAGTCGTAAAAGTGTTTGTTTTGTAACATAAGCATATCAACTCAAAACGAGACCAACAACTCTATAGCTGAAGCTTATTTTTTTTTAATTCCATTTATTTACAGCAAATTACACATTATATTGGGGCTAACGATCCATTGTACAGTTTGTTGCCACTGTCACTGATATAGAGTATTGATTTAAACATTTTTATTATTGTGTTTTTTTTATTTTGCTATTGAATGTTTGGACACTCTTGCAGATAGGACTAGGGGAAAACACATTTTTCAAAATAAACGAGTGCAGTTAATTTCTATTAGACTAAAGCTATCAAAAATGGCAACTTCGTTGACTGTCAAAATAATAATAAAATTAAACAATACCATTTTCATTCAAAAATGAATTCTTCAGAAAATAGCCTGTTATTGGATAATAGAATTAAACATAAGATTGTGGCGGGTGAGTACATTTCTAAATAAAGACAAACCCGTTAGCTCTTAATGGCCTGTGCAGCAGATGGCCTGCTATAGATAACGATCCAGGCTGTGTACTGTAATCTTAGCTTCAAACCATGCTGTAACTGAGGAGGACAGCACGCATGAAGAGAATACTTTTCAGGCTTTGGGTCTGATGATACATACGTTTCAAGCTTTAGAAAATGACATCCTAATTGTAGTTAGGGAAGATGCATAGCTGCTAAATATCTACAGTCAAGTGGTGCATACTGAGGAGTTTTGGAGGAGTAGAAAAGCAAGTAGTTGACACGGTCATGTGGAAGGAACCCACTGCATTGTAAACATGAGCCGTGCACTCTGCCAGCTGTGTTGTACAGTTAACTTGGAGGAATGAGCACGCCATGAATGGCTTCCTCTGTGTGACAATGGCTGCAGCTGGTCAGAAGTCCCTACTATAGACAGACTTCACTGTGTGTGTATGCATGCTGCAAAAATTATACTGGAATGTGACGATACTCCAAAGACAAATATAATTCAAGAGGCTCTTTCAGTCGTCGAGCCTTGAAAGAAATCTCATCAAAAGGAGGGACCAATGTGGTGCAGTGGATCAAAAAGATGAAAGCCCTCTGCAATGGTTTGATCCTATTGGCATAGTTAAGAGGATACGCACACGCATTTTCACTCCAAAATGAAAGCTTGTGTTAATTTCTAGGAGCAGAGCAAAATCGCTATGTCTGTTCAACCAGTTTCTCTGTCCCAGTGCATTTAGAAATGATGTATTCCTCTTTAATATTTGTTTTTCATAAAATGGAGTACATTTTGTTCAAATTTTATGTGATAATTAAAAAAAAATAATCTTTTAACTCCCAAAATTAATTACAGTAAAAATGTTGGGGATACCGTATGCACACAGGTTCCACATATTTGCATTGACTGCAGGTTTAATTTTAAAATTGTCACTCGTCACTAGTTTCACCAGACCTCACATTGTCCTTCAACATGACTATGCCTAAAAAGGTAAGGTGGTTGCTACCTGTCGTGGCGTGAATTCTTGAACCTGCTGCTCAAGCTGAAGAAGGAGTCGTATCGGGCCTTTTTGGCCTGTAAGTCTCCAGCGGCACCTGACAGGTACTGTCCGGCTGAATGGAATGTGGCTTCGGCAGTCGCTGGGGCAAAAACCTGGCAGTGAGACGATATCTGAAAGGCCCTAGAAAACGACTTCAAAGAAATTCTGATCCACCATACAGCATCCTGAACGCCTCCCTGTTGAGATGTTCTGGGTGTGTCCCACTGGAAGGATGCTCTGGGTAACCAACTAAAACATGCAGGAGAGACTATAACTCTGGGCTGGGCTGGTAACTCCTGGGGATCCCCCCGTAGTAGCTGGACAAAGTGGTTGAGGAGAACATACCAACCCGTGATAAAGCGGGTGATGGCGGATGGATGGATACTTTTTCAAGACCAATTACTGCAAGTCCACTTATTAAAAAGGAGCAACACAGGTATTGACAGTTTATTATTTTATTCATAGATTTATAATCTGGAAAATATTTTATCATAATATTGCATTCACACACATTCTTGATTCCCTATAATGTGATTCATTTGAGAATTTGAGACACAACCTTGATGGCAAGCTAAGACTGAAAGGTGTCTCAAATTAGCATTCAGTCATTTGTGAACTGGTGAGAATTCATAGTTGACCAACTCAGAACGAGACTTCTAAAATAAATACTTTAGACAGAGAATGCATACTTTTTTTTTTTTTTTACAATGGAGGCCTTCCTCTTAGAAACAGCTGGCACAGTCACTGATTATTAATGCAATGTGCATGCTTGATAAATCTATTCACAAGCTTGAATCCGCAAAGAACCTGGATATTACCAGTGACAAAATGGTAAAAGTCTTTTTGCACGTCCTGTCAAAACAAGTCCTGAAGCTTTCCCTTAATCTATAATCACAGATATTTACCACACATACTCAAGATAAACCTTCAAACAGTTAACACGTATAAGATACTATTATTTTTCCCTTTAAGAATAGAAACTCCCTTTATTGAAGATTGGAATTCAGACTGAACTTTTTCAGAGGTATGTTTCAAAAACGTTAACGTGGCACATCATTCAGTGCTCGAAAAACCAAAAAGTTGTTGGCGCCAACTGAAAATATTCTATATTCTCATGTACTGTAGGTCATCTTCCTTCAGAGGACCATTAAGTCTTATTCCTTGGAGTCTCAACGCATAAAAACAATCCAAATCGTTTTCGTCGCCATATTGGAGTTCTGTCTAAACTCGAGGCTAGAATTCCCTTGCTTCTTCAAATTGCTTGTAGTAATCCTCTTGCTGAGGGTTGTCCTGACACTTTTGTCCATTGTTTGGTGGTCTGACCTGGTTATAGCGACTCCAGTCTCCTTTGCATATGATCCAGGGCAAGATGTCCACTTTGTAGTGAAGGTCGGCAGAGAACTCCGTACTGATAAGATTGGGTGTTCCGGCGCCTTTGCCTCGTGTGATGAGCTTCATGCTGTCGTCGTAGCAACAGTGCTGCGCGGCCAGTGTGGTGGACTCCAGTGTCAGCATGGAGCGAATGCAGTAGCGGGCCGTGGGCTTATAGATCTCAAGTTTCTCTTTTGGCCCACTGGCATCTTTCCAGCGGAAATTTCTGCGTGAAGGCCCGTCATGCACATTGGCGGTGCTGTACGCCACCTCGGTTGGGTATGAACAAGGGCAGCTGGGAAGGTCGTTGACCACCTTACTCATGTATTTCTTCAAGAAGTCGCTCTTGCAATTCATCCATCGCTCGCAGCTGTCTGTGTCTAGAAAATGTGGAGATACTTTAGAATTCTCAGTCTCGTTCCGGTATTGGAAGATAAAAACAATAAATACAGGTAATGTTACAATGTGGGCCACAGCAGTAGATTGATGAAGTGCGTTTGACAAAGTGGGAACATTCAAATGAGGAATGGCGTGGACTACTACAAGAGTAGAGAGATACATACCAACACCAAAGAGCTCAGTGGCATTGAAATTATCTGTTCCGGCAAGCAGGCTCACTTCAGTCGCTGCTGTCTTAAAGGCATCTTCAATACCTAAGGGAACAGTGCAACTTTTTATTTAACACTATATTGTGTTGACCTCAGCATTAGGTACAGTAAAAACACACACAAAATAATAGAGCCAAAAAGAAAATAATGCCTTCTTTTTATTTATGTTTTTTTCTTCAAGTGGACATCACTCTGTTTTGAGAGATTAGTTGTGATCCAGTTTTTGGTTTTTGGAATTGGAATGAAGAAGCCATAAAATGTTGTCCTAAATGTCAAGACATGAGTGTTTCCTTTCTTTAATGTGTGATTCTTATATTGTATCATCTAATAAATCATGGGAAACTGGATTTAAGTGGGACTCCACTCCTTGGAAAAAAATGAGCAGGAGATATATTAATATTAGGCACAAATATTTGCCTGAAATAGATGCAATCAACATTGACCGGAATCATACAGGAAGAAGAAAATCTGCACAAAAACAGGTACATGCATGTTTCTATTAAGTCCGATTGTTTTTTTACTAAAGTGATGCTCATTGGTCTTGGAGGATATATACACTACACTCCGATATGTTTTTTTTTTTTTTTGTATATTTTTTTTCAGTGAGCAAAAACTATAGAGATTTATGTTAAAATTATGTATAATATTTGTCAAAAAATATAAATGTTGGTAATTCATAATTAAACAGAAAACTGTTGTTTATTTGTTTTTATATGTGTTTTTCAGCAAAAAAAGTATTTTTCTTTTTAATTGTACCAGAATAAACTACTCAAAATACTTCATAGCTGCGGCACTACGGGATGCTTGAATTACTTTCAAATCACCTGTGATGCAATATTTTCATTTTACAGTTGAAGAAAAGGATGGTAAAATCTTGGCAGATAAGACAAAGACATTTTGTCTCCTTTTATGTTTACATTTGCTTGCTAGATCGTTTTGCTACAGTCTGCTCAGTAAAAAGAAAACATCCTGAAAACAGTAAAATTTATATCAGGCAATATTTCACATTACAAATTTTGCAAACATTTTATTTGGTCTTATTTTTGTGGATTCAATTTAGTGAGAGATCTCTTCTTGTGGGATTTGTGTCTCATCACATTCCTAATTATGATTATACCTATTTATACATATTACTGTTGTGGTGACAATTAACAGGGGTATAGAATATGTTCCCCCCAAACTGTGCGGTGCTTCAAATATTATGCTGCAGCCCCTCTAATGTCATTAATAGGGAAACCAAACTATAAAAACAGGTCTCGTTATGCACAGTATGTGGTGTACTCCAGAGTTAAACAAACACCTACTGTAAATGTGCGTCAATCACATTGTTGTAAAGACATTCTTCTTCTCATCCTATTGAATTCTTGTGTTTGATCCCGTTAGCTAATGCATCCGCGCCTCATGTAAAGGTCCGGGAGCGTAAAAGATATATGTCCTATGTTGACAGCATAATATAATCATTTACCTGGACAGTTTGGCATATCACAGGTTCTGGACTCAGTGGCAGTGCAGGCGTAACCACAAGACCTGGTTCTCTTCTGGTTGCCATTTCCACAGGTGACACTGCACAGCGACCAGTTACTCCAGTCCCCCTCTCCATCCATGTAGTCTGAATCAGAGAAATAAAATGGTGGGAACACTGAACTTTTACTCTATTAGCTTGCCTCACTAATAAAAAGTACACGGCCGTATGAGAGGGGAAGTGCGGTCTGGGTTCATCGTTCGTTCCCCACCCCCCCAAAGCAATTCCCAGATGAGATTTTCTCTTTGCACTGTACCAACTAATGGACAAATGTAATGCAAATAATGCCAAGACAATTAGCAGTGTGTGTGTTCAGTCAGTGAGTGGCGTAACAGGCATGGATTCAGCAAATTCCAACAATGATTTAAGACATTCAACGCAGCGCTTCCAAGTAGAGGCGAACCCTGAACATCATTCAGTTGCTCTATCCGTGATTCATCCGACTGAAAATAGGAAGTGAATTGGCAAGAAATCCTCTTTAAGTCCAATTATCGTTGAGCACATGGCGGTAATGGGCATACATGGAAACAGTTACACTCAGCTCTTCAACTGCCTGAGCCCATCTGCACGACCGCATGCAAACACAGATCTCACTGACAGGCTCGTCTGGAAAGCAGCGCTCCATCAATGAGGAGAATTAATGTGGGCATTTGGGATGGAAGTTTTTCTGGCCAAGGTCCAAACCTTCTTATACACTACATCCCCAACCCCCTAGCCCTTGCCATCTGCCGCTCATTATGAAGAGATAGACACCCAAAGCTCCTTTTTGCCCACTTGTATAAGATATTAGAATCAAAGTGGGACCAAAGACTGTATTTAAATCCTGAAGTAATAACTCCTACATTTAGAACTAGCAACTTGTTGCCTGAGGGGTGTCTGTTTGTTCCTGAGTGCTGTTGAGTGGCCCTCAAACAGACACTGAAATTCCCAGATGCAAAGGACACGACACGCCACTTTCTCTTTTCACATTCAAACAGCCTAATTCCTGCTTGTGTGTATTTCGGGCCTTTGTGCATTAATCAGTAGTCATATAAAACAGTAGTTAAGGACTTAATTGTTATCAATGATGTGAAACCAGATTGAATGTTACAGTTTGTAGACCAGTGCGACTTGGGTCTAAAAGCATAATGGCTTTCACCACTAAGTCAACAGCTGGCAAAAGACGCAACTACTTCAGGCCTTTTCAACCGCTTTTCACACCAATTTACATTAGATGTAAAACAGACAAAAGTGAAGTTTATTTGAGTGGCACGGTGAAAAAAATGGTTCGCACATTTGCCTCACAATCAAGAGGTTCCAGGTTCGATCCCGGCTCCAGCCTTCCTGTGTGTATGTTTTTCTTGTGCCCGCGTGGGTTCTCTTTGGGCACTCTGGCTTCCTTCCGCAATCCAAAAACATGCATGCTAGGTGTATTGGACTCTAAAGTGTCCTTAGGTGTGATTGGAAGTGTGAATGATTGTTTGTATTTGTGTGCCCTGCAATTGGCTGGCAACCAGTCCAGTCTGTCCCCAAACCTCAGCGCGAAGACAGCTGGGTGAGAATAAGCCGCAATAGAAAATGGATGGAAAAGTCGTGAAAATGAGGTTTTGCATAAATGGCAGAATGCGAGACGGTGTTTACAATTTTTACTACCTAATTAATTGTGGCATTTTTAAGCAGGTTATGTGCAAGCTATGAAGAGCTTTTACCCCACAAGTTATGAATGTTAACACATTTAAAATGAATGTCCATTATTGTTGTCTTAACATTTTGCACTAAATTTATTCAATCAATCAGAGTAAACATTTGTTGGGATTACAACTTTGGTTAAAGTTGGAATCATCCAAATTGACTGAGAAAAATATTTGGACAAAGACAATGTGATTAGTTTCCCCAGGAATATTAACCAATCAATACTTTGATATTATATAAACTTATCATTTTCTTCGCCCTATTGGTTTGCAGGTTGTATGTCAAATCACAGAAATAATTTCGCAATTCCCAAGTTTAATTCCCAGAGAGATCTGAAGGTTGGGCAGTTCCCTGCATGTTAGTGTAGCATAAAGTGCCGTAAAGGATAAATGAGAATTGACCACAGTGACAAGCTAGAAATATTACACATGGATATGGGTTTGACGGGAAAGCGCTATGAGGTCGCACACCTAACCGCTTAAGTAAAAGCGTGAGTGGGTAAAGTGACATTTTCCACAGCAGCCACATTCCTCTTCCACCGCGTTGGTTTGGGCATGCTACAACTCGGACTGCACACGGTATGACAGTGAGTGTAAATTCTTCCACAGCTGATTTATGTGCGGGGTTACTCTTGGAGAGTGTTGTAAGAGTGGCGAAGCGGCGCAACAGTGATTTTGGCCCTGTTCCTGATGCTCAGCTTTGATGTTAAAAAGCATTTAAATTGTGTCACCTAGCGAGGTTGACACCATAGAGGAATCTGTCTCATAAAGGAGTGTTAAGAGGTTTCGAGCGAGAGCTGCCAAAAGTCTGTCCGAGCATAGCAGCACTTGTTATGGTGACAGCCTGAATCAGCAAATCTGTAAATTATAGATCTAACTTCAAACTGTGGCCAAATGTGGACATGCTAGACCATGAATTCTACTGTAAATATTCTGTCGGAGCCACTGCTCTGCTTCTCACCATATTCCGTTTGGGGTTTGCCTCTGTCTCCTCTGCCTCCTCTCCTGTCCCAGTCCGCCGGCGGCCTCAGGAAGTTGCTGTCCTCACCGTCGCTTCCGAAGGAGCGATCGTGCTCCCGACCTTGATGGCCGGTAGAAGAAGTGCGAGGCCACCAGTTTCTCCAGTTCGTAGAAGCCCAGTTGGGTTTATTCTCCTTGCGGAGGCCTTTTTCTGGCTCGTGTGCCTCCAATCCATCCACAACCTCAATCGTCACCTTCCATAAAAAGAAGAAGAGCAGTTTCACAGTCATGCGGACTATTCTTTTTAAGGGTGTCAGCAGATTAATTGTGCTTAATTAATTAGTTGTAGTTAAAGCATTATTATTATTATTATTTTAATTATTATTTTAATATTAATTATTATTATAATTTCTCGCTTTATCCTTGATGTATGCTGATTAGATCAATTTTTATGCTTTGGGCTTCTTGAGCTTGAATTTTTGGGCGTTGGCAAACAAAGGTCAATCAGACTCTGAAGGACACCTATTGGCTGTCATTGTGCTTGCCATAACCTGACAGGAAGGAAAATGTGAAAGTGAAAGACTGTGTGAGTTGTCGGGCCGATGAATGGTAAATTTAATTTTAAAAATACGCCTCGAGAGCACCTATGACAAAGGTAGGGTGATAATGTATTCTTTGTTAAGTACGAATTGCCTTAACGCACAAGCACCTCAAGTTTCGCCTACCACATAAATGCAAAGCACCCAGCTAAGACTGCAGCCACAGCTAACAATGGCAGCAAAAACACTAACGTAGGAAGCCATAGAAAAGCTCATTGTCAAACAAAGCAAGAATTACCAGCAAGTTTTCGATTATTTTGTAATTCTTTGGCAATTGAGAAGAAAAAAAAAAAAAAAAAAGCAGCATTCTCCCTGATCGTCAAAAGTTTGTAGAATCATCTCGAATACAGAAGATGGTACAGTAAATGGTTACAACTGCATCTGTTAGTTTGTTAAAGAAAATAAATCACTGAAGCCACTTTTTTGTTGTTCTATAACAATCTTTTCATCTGAAACAATAACCCTATATATCTACTCATAAATGTAAAACAACATTAACTTTGGGTGAGGGTTCTTTTGTCAGATTTTTTTGGGTGAGATTAAAAAGAGATTAATTAGATCAATTGATTACAGACCTTGATTAATCTAAATATTTTTTTAATCGCTTGACAGCCCTAATTCTTTTATAGGAGTTTACTGAGGCTCACTTCATAGGCATTTGACCTGAATATCGGTAATGTGCTGGTTCAAATTCTAAAAGCTCACATGATAAACGGCAAACATGCAAGGTCTGAAATTGTAGCATGTGATTCAAGATGAAAATAGAATTTCCAGCGAGGCAAAAGGGTTCTTCTCCTTGACCAAACGGGTCAACCGGGTGCAAAGAGGTGACACTTCCCGATAGCTATAACCCCCCCCCCCCCCCCAACCGCCCTCCCCTCCCTCCCTCTTTCTGTACAAACACATGTGCCTCCCAGATGAGCTGGGACCAGCACCCCTGCCCCTCAGCCACCCTCCCACCTCACTGGCTCTCTCCACCTAAACACAAAGTTCAAAGGGCTCCTCAGCCTCCTCCAGACCATGAAAGCCAGATGAATCCCAGGATCAAAGACCCCCGCCTCCTCCCCCTCTTCTCCCACAGCCTCACGCCCTTGCTCAATTGGTGGCTCCTCTCTCTTCCCACATCTTGAGATGTTAATACACTTTGTTCGTCCTCGGATTTAGCTGTGATGCTCTCAGAAATGAAGGGACCCCCTTGCTAGATTAAAACAGGAGAATAATTTAAAAATAGTGTTGGTTAGCTGGCCATCTGCACCCAGAGGAACTTATGGATGAGGACTGGCCACAAATTTACATAAGCCGCCAGCTGTATTCCTGCATAGGTTTGGGGCACTGCTGGCAAATGTCTGCCTTTCAGTTGTCATTATGATGGACATCAGACCTCAAAATTTACCCTAAGCCTCACTACATCCCAGGAAGTGGGATGGAGGGGGAGGCAGAGGAGGCCAGTAAGAAAGGGGAGTTAGTGATGTGCACCAAACTATTATCCATCTTCCTGCTCGCTCTTCCTGCCCGGATTGCTTGAGTAGCCATGTTTTACGAGTCAGTGAAAAGCATGAAAGCAGCGGGGCAGGTGCACAGTCACACATGATCACCTGTATGTTGGGATTCTGTCCATTGATATCAGCTTTGGAGAGGTCGGGGAAATTCTGCAGATCCAGGAGGAAGGCCCCAGGGCCATCCTTGCGGATGTTACTGCCAGCACCTTGTGCCCACGGTAGGTCGGACGGCCGATGAGTGAAGCGGCGCTCTGCACCAGACCGCCAGGAGCCGTCGGGAGTCAGTTGGCCCAATGAGCTGCTTTTTGTGTGGATGATGTTCTGCCAAAAAGTGAGGGAGGAAAATGTTTTACATTTGGTTTGTGAAGCTCTGATACATGACAGTTTTACAGTCCTTTAAATGTCAGGTGTGAAAAAAACAAAACAAAAAAAACAATCTCAAAATATGTAACTTGGCTTCTCCACATCCAACAATATTAGGATGAACTCCCATGTTGACAAGACATTCATATGGACATTACCTCTGTCATAAATCTCTCGCAACTGTGTGAGCTCCAAATAGCAGAGCCAGAAAACATAGTCTGCTTTAGCCAAAATATAATCTGCCTAAATCATCTGTCTAACAACTGCTTTTAGTGTCTGTTGGACTGAATGCTTATCCTGTTTTAAACGTCAGAGAATGTTGATATTTTAACATGGTAATATGCAGTGCACACATATAGCACGCTCCGATGCTGGTGAATGACCAACTTGTGTAAAACTGATGGTTTTCCATTGCTGTGTCTGCCCAAAGCAAACATTGCAAAGTCATTACATTGGGTTTCTTAGAGGCGAAGGAGCATTTTGGTTCCTCTGTTGGCGCTTGAGAGAGCAACACAATAGGACAGCAAGTACACGCGTCTACCACTCAGCAATTGACTTTTTAATAGGACACACGGCCCTACACAGTCAGCATGCAGAGAGGGAGTTACAAAATACTATTCACCACTCATTATGTGTTGTGCTATCTTAGATTTTGCTCCATTTGGACCACTTCACAGTTTGGGAAGTCTGGGAACATAGGAGCAGCACTGTACGCTTGTGGTAGCCTGTCACAGGCTAAGTGTTGGCTGGGCCGCATTGTGGTCACCATCGTAGCCTCCAGTGGAGATGTTTGTCTAACCTAGGTGTAATGAAGGATAATACTGTAAATCCACATGTAACTTTAACTCAAAGGCAACAAAGGAGAATAGTCTAGTCCTTTAAACCTATCTCACTTTACAAAGAGAGGTAAATAAAATATTATTTAAAAAGATTGAAAATATGATTTAATTGCATTGTTTGTTCTTTTTTTTCTTGTTTATAATGCGCAGTAAATATCCATTGGACAGGAGGATAACAAAATGTCGCTCCTCGTGTAGACAGACCTGATGCCAAAAATAAAGATCATTTTGTTGACTGACTTTTTGAGGTTATCGTGCCTTTGTCTTCTAACTTACCTCTGTAGTACTCTGTGCTGTATGCACTGTAAGTTTTTCCATTCTTCTGGTAGCTAAACGCATGTCAGTCCATACCCCCCAAAAAATGAACAGTCATTGAGAGTCCAAATGTGTTGAAATTAGATCCAAATAAGACCCTCGGGTTTCCAATGTGCCGTAATTATCATCTCCAGCCCCACAGTAATAACATTAATCTAGGATGGCCCTTTGGCAAATCACAAAACATAAGAAGTTATGCTTCTGACACAAGTGTTGTCATTTTATCAAAATAATACATAAAATCTTTCATGAAACACTACAAGCATTTTTGTGGGATAAATCCTTATTTATCTGGTGTTAATCTCAACCAGAAGAATATTCAGTTGACATATGCTGCGTTACACATGGCATGCAGATGATCTAATTCCAACTCCAATTAGGATGATCTCATGTCAAACTTGAAAGTATTCCCCTACTTCCAACTGTGACAATCGTGCTGTTTCACTGTTGAGCTGTAATACCAAAATACCATATGATTTATGCATGGCTCATGTCAACTATTTTGCAGACAGGAAACTAGGCCCTTTGGATAGACTGATCGTTGTTTATACAAGTTGCAAAAGACATGAAGTAAACACAAAAATGTAACGCATCTACAGTATGAACTTAAGATACACCAGTCTGTCAAATGTTAGCATTGAAAAAAAAACAAAGCCTCCAAAGCTGGACCCTCATCAATGCAATTTGATTGTCTGCCACATTGCAGGAAAGACATGATGCATGTCATGGATCTGCATCATAACCATGCCTGCCGCCGTTTGGGTTAGCATTTGTATGTACAGTACATGTGTGTGTGTCTATGGGTGCGTCCGGCAGGAAAGGATCGAACCGAAGCCCCTCGCAATGAAGTTAAATAATAAAAGTAAAACTGACTGGTTTTGTCAGTTCTAAAAAAATATTCCACCCCTAATTAATACACACATACAGACACACACATATATACAGTACATATACAAACATTATTTTAGGAAGGCATCATTACACACGCACACTTACACAGTATACATATACATACATATACATTTAGAAAATATATATAAAACGTTTTTTTATTGTTATATATTATTATGACTATTACAGTATTCATTATTATTATTATTATTATCATCATTAATTTTAAAACCTCCATATAATAATTTGATTTTAATCTCAGCCATTTGGTAATTAATCTTTCAGATTTTTTTGTTGTTGTCTGTGGCAAAAAGATGGACACTGAATCTCCCAGATTATACAGTATAGAATGTACCATTCTCAATTATGTGTGGAATGAAAAGTATGACAGTGTTATATCATTAACTATCAAGTGGTACTTACTACTTACACGAAGTAAAGACGCTTTGATTTACAAGCAAAAAAGTGTCAACTTTATACCCGTGTATAAAGTGACCAATCGCATTATTTTGTGCTCAAATTACAGATCCACTGAGTATTTTTGGACACATTAGTAGCCAAAACCCCATATTTGGAAAATATGAACAAATTAGTCATGAGAAAAGAATTATGTCTGAGTTGTGTGACCTCCATCACTTCCTGATAGTGTCGAAATGAGCACCTCTCACTTTTCCATATGAGCCTCAATGGAAATAGGGGGGGACGGGACATATTGTTTTCTCATTTGCCTTCATTATAGTCCAGAAGCATAATAAAAACGGCAAAAAAAATACAGTATGTTTGAAAAAAAAAAAGAAAAAGCAGGTTGTGCTTCACTTGTCACCAGTCCCGTGCGGTCCTCCTCAATGAGATGTGCGCTTTAATTTGGAGATCAAAAGTGACACACAGCCTCTCAGTCGATCTGGGCCCCCCAGGGTGTCACCCGTTACACACAAAAGCCATGAATGAACACAAGCACACACGAGCCACCCTCCCCACATACACCCTTGCTCTCGCTCCTGTTCTTTTCCCGCTTCCCCTTTTTTCACTTTGTGATGGCTGCTTAAAGGGGCATGACTCCAGTTTCAATTGGGTACAACTCAGGGGTCCGTTCCCCCCGGGAGGCTGGCAGGAAATGAAGGCATTTGCACATTGTGCCAGATGCTTCTCAACACTGCACTCACATAGGCAGAAAAAAAAATCTTGCTCTGTCACAGCAGTTATTGTTTGTTTACATGTGCATGAAACTTCAAAAGTACAAAATAAAATCAATTCAAACCATAGGATAATTTTAAGGCATCGCTTTACGCAATAATATGTTTAACTCTTATAAAGTGGTATACGTTGATACACTGCTGGAGTTTTCTGCTGTAGCTGAAGGGCATGGGGCCTTGCCGCCACTCCGATGTGCTGCAACGCAACGCAGCACATTTTGCAAAACATTTGAGTCCTCACCAAATTGTTACCTTTCTTGGTGAAGGCAAAACGTCACCAAAGGCTTCTTCTTTGAGATATGCAGATCTGGCGCCGCCATAATACATGTTCTTTGTTTTGAATCACAAGAGCGTGAGTTCTGACCAAGACTTGTGAGCGTCAAGATTCGGTCTCCGACAGATATTTAGAGATGCAACAGATTGCCGAGGAAAGAGGGTCTTTGACACTCTTGTTAGATTTCTTTCTCAGGTACAGTAAGATTCTTCATGAGTCAATTGGAACCAAGACATGTTCAATTATCCAAATGTCAAAAACGTTCAAAAAAAAAAAAAAAAGACTAACAATGTGGTTTATTACCTCCATCACTAGCCTTTAAAATCAATACTTAGTGCCCTGATGTTCTTGATTTACCAGATATAGCTTCAAGGAGGACAGTTAATTTGTTTTTTTGCTTTAAAAAAATAGTTTTAACTTGTCTGTTCAGGTCTGGACAATCCTCAACATTAGGAGGTTTATATGATGTTCAGTGGACAAATGAAAAATCATGTTAAAATCCAAATTAGTTCTTATTGTTATAAGAATGACCAAAATAAATTATTTTGCATTGTGCATCAATTTTAGTGTTGAGCTACATATGGTACAGACCAAAGGTTTAGACAAATCTCATTCATTGTTTTTTTGTTTTGTTTTTTTGTGAAATTAGGTAGATTATTACTTAAGGCAACACATTTGTGAATAAATAGATCTGAAGATATGTCCTTGTAAAATGTATAAAAAAAATGGAAACATTTCTTTTCTAGTTTCTTCCAAAGAACCACCCTTTGCTCTGATCACTGCTTTGTACAATCTTGGCATTCTCTCAAAGGTGTTCTCTCATCGAGTTTTAAGATGTAGTCACTTTAAATGGTTTTCACTGCATCGGTTGGGACCATCGGTTGCCTTATGCAGAAGTCGAGATAAAACACAGCACGCATCCCTAACAGCAACTGTTAAAATCAATCTGATGGACAAGTGGTGGCATTCATAATATAGCAACGAAAAAAATTAAACTAATGGCCATCAGTACTTCTAAGGAATGGAATAAGGCATGTCCGTCCATCGCTTTGTCCTGTACTGTATATTTTCTCTGAACCTTTTCTCCTGGTACAGCTCTAGCAATCCTTTGGAGTAACCCAATGACGAAACTGAGAAATCATTATACACTTATACGGGCTTAACAAAATCACTAAAACATCCATCCGTCCAATTTCTCGAGCCGCTTATCCTCACAAGGGTCGCAGGCTTGCTGGTGCCCATCCCAGCTGACTTCAGGCAGTAGGCAGGGAACACCCTAAACTCGTTGCCAGCCAATTGCAGGGCACAAACAACCATTCACACACCCAATTACGCCTAAGGACAATTTAGTATGTCCAAAACACCTGCCATGCATGTTTATGGAGTGTGGGAGGAAGCCAGAGTGCCCAGAGAGAACCCACGCGGGCTTGGGGACAACATGCAAACTCCAGACAGGATTTTTGCATGACTGTTGTTTATGTGTGATGTTGACGCCATTTTACATTGCATTGCTACAGGTGCAGGGAGCCACATTCTGTAATTGGTGCTTCTGTGAATGGCATTTTAAATCTGCCACCTTGGAATGACTATGTGCCTCCTGGGTTGTGACAGGCCTCATTCAAAATGACATCACTGCCCTATGGTGGACCTCTGGAGCATGTCCACACACTGGGGCATGTACAGGGAAAAAAAAATAGGTACAGCATACATACTATTTTTACCTAACTAAGACATTGTCAAAACTATTTTAGTTGTGTCCTATATATCTTAAGGTTTTTTTGTTGTTGTGTTTTTAGCAGCGTTCCCTCCTGGTCCTTGCCCTGCCTGTCCAATCAAACAGTTGGCCGTGTGTCAAATATTCCACACATTCTTGGAATATTTCCTCAGCTTTGCATGTCCTCACATCCAGCTGAACATAGACTTGTGATGGTACTAACAGTAAAGCAAAGTTCCAATACCATACTTACGTTAGAAGAAAACATTATTTTAGGTAATTCAGTGCTAATTCGGCATTGTTTGATGATTTTGGGGGTGGTTACTAATCCATCCATTGTAGGTACCAATTCATCATGGGGACGTGGAGAAAATTTGGTGGCAGGCTAAATATATATCAACAAGCAGCTGGAGGATGCTAAACACTTGCAAAAAAGCCTGTTGATCCCAGACCTGTCTTAACCTACAGGTCAGAACTGGGGGAGGTTCTACTACAGTCTGTGTGCTTTCTACTGCTGTTAAAATAGGCAGTTAAACTATTAGAGCAACTCCTCGGAGGTGACATATTGACAAATGTTCCCCTTGTGAAATTTGGTGGGCTCATGTCAGTGTGTTCTAAACAATAGAGCACACAAAAAGTTATCCATGTGTACTCATTTTTCCAC
Source organism: Hippichthys cyanospilos (assembly GCF_059441005.1). Taxonomy (NCBI): domain Eukaryota; kingdom Metazoa; phylum Chordata; class Actinopteri; order Syngnathiformes; family Syngnathidae; genus Hippichthys; species Hippichthys cyanospilos. The sequence continues at coordinate 14,774,024 of NC_142376.1, read as the reverse complement.
ACAGCTTTGTTTCAACAGTTTATTTTGGTGCAAAAGGCCAAATTTGTTGCTTGTTTAGAAAAACAGTTTTATAAAAAGTACAAAAATAAATCATCGTGAACAAGGTGGTAATTACAGTACTGTGCGTTGAAAAGTTGTGCAAAGCGTTAGAAAAGCCATGCAGTTGAGGGTCCTAATGTAGAGTGGAGTGTATGCAATTCAACGTGTACTCAACTCTTAATAAGAAAATGTTTTTATGTTGTACATGTGTTGTACTCTCTTGGCTACCTTTTGTGGCACGTCTGAGGAGGGCAACAGCCCCACTACCCTGAGCTCAAAGGGGTTCTGCACTCACATAAATCTCTCCATGCGTGCGTGATTTTGTTCACTGTGGTGTGCAATACAAATATGCAGCAAAGCTTGATTTGAATAATGGGATTATGATGAATTAAATACATTTCAAAAGTGGCTACAGAAAACGGATGGATGTCATTACACATGCTTTTAAATAAAACATTGCAAGTATTTTTAATTTCTCTAATCCAACGTGGCGAATGGAAGACAATTTAAATTGGATTTGTGTCCAGGTCTGCAGTGGGTTGGAAGACAAAAGTGGGAGAAAGGATTGCATTTTGCAGCTCCAACTACTGCCCGTCTAGCTCATCGGCCAAAATGACAGTGATGTGTGCATGATGACAGAGAAGTGCCCGTGGCAAGCATTTAACCCCTAGGACAACAACGGGGGTGTGTCTGCCTTGGGGTTGGAGCAGGTGACCCCTGACCCTGCGTGCTCACTGACTGACTGACTGACATCCCCGGGGGACACCCTCCGGACAGCCCGACTTCCGTGCATGTGTCAACAGACTATCATATTTGATCAGACCCATCTGCGAAGACCCCCACCGGCACCGGGCTCACCTCGCTCTGGTCCAGACTTAGGCTGACGTTGGCAGGCGGCAGCGGGCTGCTCCGGAGCACTGTGATGTGCAAGGTGAGGAGGAGAAGTCCCAGGAGCAGCAAGAGCTCTGCAGCCAACCGCACCATCCTCCTGACGCGGCCGCCCTTTGGTGCTCCCGAGGTCGCCGCGGCTCCGCCTCCGCCCGGTGCAGAGGCTCCGATCTCCGGATCCGCCGGGGACGAGGAGCCGCAACACCACTTCGGAGCCACTTCGGGGATCAGAAATGCAAAAAGTGAGGGGAAACGGATCGACGCTGTTCCCCAAATGTCCAAAGTCTAGACAAGGTGCTAATGCAGATCAGTCGGGCTTCTCCCTAAATAAGGAACGAATTGTTGCACTTGATCGTCTGCTGCAGCATCAACTCCGTAATTCACACGTGTTTGTCCTCAAGGCCACTTAAGAAATCTTTCGCTGCTGTCCGCATCGTGCGCCATGTGTCGGCTTGGCTGAGACAACGAGAACCGTTTGGATCGGAACCAGACAAGTTCCTCAAAGATGTCTTCTCCCCCTTGAGTCCTCGCTCGCGTGTTCCGCACTCTTCACCAAATCCTCCATAATGGTGGCGGGGTGAAAAAGAGGTGGGTGGTGGTGCTAGTGGAAAGGGGGTCTCGCACCTCAAGGTGTCCGGCGGAAGGAAGCGGGCCAAAGCAAACTAGCCTGGCACGTTTGACTTGAGGGCTCTTGAGTGACTTTTATACCGTACAGCCCACCTTCCTCCACCGCCCCCCAGTGGGCGCCCTCCCTCTGTTAACCCGTTCAGACCCTCCTGAGAAAAAACTGCTTCAACCAGAAATTACCTACAATAATTCATTTTTTCTCTTCTGGTGCCTCTTTCTTTTCTTTCATCTTGTTCTTTTCTTTTGCCTCAGATCTTTTTCGCATGAAAAAAATTCGCTACCATGTGCCGCCTAACAATGTGCTCTTTTTATTGGATATTTAATTACTAGTCTTCTGGTGTGTAGTCTGTGACATGTAAAAACCAAATGTGCGTATTCATGTACTTTTGTGCACTTTCTTACAATGCCCATGGTTGGAAAGAAAGTTGCACTGAAAATAAAATGCAAATGTGCACCACTGCAAAATAAAATCATGAATAGAGTGAACCCTTCCCAGTTGGGGCCAAGCTCAGCTGCAAATAGTAAAATTCTGCAAGTGTTTGACACACCCCTCCCCTAAAACGTTTATGATATAACCTATAGATGCCACAAGATGGTGGCAAATGAGCACACGGAGCTTGTCAACTCATTTGAGCAGAGTTTATTATAACCGAGATGCTACAGATAGTGAAGCAACACATTTGTTCCTTGGACCTCAAGACAAAACTATGAATAAGCATTTTACATACAATATCAAAGACTAAGTTGAAAAACCAAATCCCGGACATGGCAAATTCATGAATTCCAAACTGCATTTTAACTGTGAATTCAGCATGTGTTATGGAAAGGCAAAGCAATGTAATAAAAGCTCATAAAAATGTTGTAGGGAGGGGAGGTTATGCCATTCTCTTACCAATACTAAAACAGTTGGGTAAAAACATAACCCATTTATGGATCAAATCAGGACCGATCCAATATTTGGGTCAATTTGACCCAACCTTTTATGCAAATCAAAAACAAAAACGGGGTCGTTTTGTGCAGGGCAATTTCAAAAATTGGTTTATTTTGTACAACTCAAAAAGTTGAGTGAAATTGAACCAAATACTGTATGAGGTCAGTCCGTTTTTGACCCCCAAATGGTCTTGTTTTTTACCTCAATTTTTCAACTAACTGGTTTTAGAGTGTTTGGCAGGTGGATGATCCGTTTCGCGGTTCTGAACTTTTGGGTTGAAATCTCAGCTACTTTGCTTGTTCTCTGTTTACTTACGGCTTCCTCCAACATTCCACAAACCTGCATGTTTGGCCCTCTTGAAGACTCTATGTAAATTTCCAGTAAGTGTGAATGGTTGTTTGTCAGGGTTTACCCCGATGAGGTCACAAAAAACCCATGTTTCCACCAACGATATCTACTCTGCTCTACGCTATTCCATCAAGCTCTACCCCAAAGAATGTTGCGTGTCCACCACCACTTCCCGAGAACCCATCCTAATCTCCCCAGTGACGTCATGTTATAGCGAGTGTATTCTGCATTTTTGGAACATTGTTTCAACCAGAGGACAATCTTTACTTCAAGTCCATCAAAGGAAAGTTGTAGAAGACCTTCTTTTTCTCTTTTGGTATTCGTCGTTAATGGTAGCTGTTTTCCCTGGGTGGTTTGTGCTACCTCACATTCATAATCATATCTGTCTTGGACCAATCAATGGCATCCAAAGTCTTTATGTCACATTTGTTAACTAGTTGGACTCTACTCTACTCTACTCTACTCTACTCTACTCTCCAGTCCAAAAATGTTAATGCTTTGGAGGCGAGGAATAAGAATGGCTTCCACCTTCATTTGATGAATTTGAAGTGAATAACATCCTCAGCCGGATCCAGCATTCCAAAACAGCCATAAACCAAGCACTATGAACAGTAAAATTTTTGCACCTTCCATTGTTTTTATTTTTACGTGCAGTGAACACTCGTTATGATCGCCCTAACGTGACGTCATTGGTGAGGTGAGCAGAGGCTTCTGGTTAGTGGCGGTCCAATGTTCTTTGGCGTCGAGTCGGATAGGGTAGCATAGAGCAGATTAGCGCAGATCCCATTGGTGGAAACATGACTAAAGAGAGCAAGCAATGCCAAGCCGATTTCTTGGTGGAAAATGGCCTTTTGTGGAGAAGAGTAGAGTAAATAACGTCAAAGGAAATGGGGATAAAGGTGACAAATAATGAATAAATGGGTGCAACTACAAATTATTATGATACACGTATTGGCACTTACTTAAAAAGTGCCATTTTCTATCCAAATCCTTTGAGTTTATTTTCTTTTGCATTGCTTCTGGGTTATTGACACCATGCACTACTACACTGGCATAATGACGTCTCCCGAGAAACAACCTGGAGTGACTTTGGTGGTCTATGGAGGCGCGTCATTGTGTAAAGGAAGACACCCGGAGGTGCCTCACAGGAGGTCTGAGCACTCACACAACACGAGGCTTACAAGGCCTGTGTCTCACTGAGGACACCGTGACACTTCACTTCAGCAAGACAAATGGTGAGTAATGTGATTTGCCTTCCACGGAATCTTTTTTTTTTTTTTTTTTTTGTACCCTTCAAAAGACAGGCTCTGTGTCAAATTGTTGCACCCTGCCTCGACTCGGGCACACAAGACACTTCCATGGAGGTTTGACAGATCTAATAGAAATGGTCATCTCTGAAGTTGGATCATTTGCATTCAGAATGAGCAATACATTACACAGAATTCAAAGAATAACAACAAAAAAAAACAATTACAACTAATTTTAAAATCCTAAATGGTTAGGTTTTTTTTCTTTCCATATAAAACAGGAAGTCAAGTCAAAATAGCAAAAATCTTTTTTGCGATTTGTTCTATGTGGCCCCCACTATTGCAGCTACAGTATAATGCCGCATTTTGAAAGAGTATAATCACGCCTTTTCATGCATCTTAAAGGGTAGCCATTTTTCTACTTAAAATGCCGTTGACTAAAAATGGCTGCTCAGAGATTAGGTGAATGACCAAACATGGCTCGGTGTGCAAACATCACATGAAAATCAGAAAACAAGTGAACCATGATTGTTTGTTTTCTGAGTTGTGAACAAATGTTATGACATTTTTAGTCGATGTGTCAAACTCAAGTGACAAAATGGAAAGGGATAAAAACGAGTGTATTTTTGATGCTTAATTTATATTCCACATGTGCAATCTTAAACAGAATATCGTATTTGAACTAGTGAGGCCACATAGGAAATTGTAAATGTTTTGAATTGACTTCCCTCTAATGAGCAGAGAGACTTACTTTTTAGGCAAATCATCAATGATAGTTGTATATTGTGTTACTTCCATATTTCAACAGTCATGAGATTCTACCTTTCAAAACACACAAAAAAAAATCGATCCTCCCTCAGTTAACGATGAGCAGCTTGCACTTTTCTGCTACACAATCAATCTAAAGGTGGGCTCACTATTTGGCAAAGATCAAGAAACATATGACTTTGCCCCAAAGCCTGCAGCAATCTTGAGTTGCTGTCTTATTTTGGGCCAGACGCAATGGAGCTGTCTGAACCATGTAAATCTCTCCTTTGTCTGCTTCACTTCAAAAATCACTTGCCACAATTGAAAGATCTCCCTCCAAATGGAAAACAGAGAGCACAGAGGAACACTTTGGCTGCTTTGGACATAGTGGTGGACATCAAAGCATGGCAGAGGATCCCCCTTTAGAATAGCAGCTACATGCCATTCCAATAAGTGCAGTCTATTTGGATGTGCAGTTCAAACGTGGGCTGGTGCAGGCTGCTCTCTGGGGCCTGGCCGCTAGACGTCTGGCCGCACAGATGTTTTGAATGCCACTCAAGACCATTTGCCACTTGGGTTGAAGCTGAGGCCAGTTACAAGTGACTGCAGGCCAGTCTGGCTACACACACAAACATTACTCACCTCAATTTTGAGTCAGCACACACTATTGGTGTCAAGTAGAAGCGGTTGGATGTCAAATATACCGTACAGCGGGGCCTCGGCTTCGACTCCTGCATTTATGTAGTCATTTTCCATATTCTTGTTTTCGCTTTTGTTATTTTCTTCTCTGTTATCTCACCGTAACTGTGTTCACTGTCGGTGTTTAATCAAATCCACCCCCATCAAGGCATTTGGATCGGTATTCAGATCTGCTCTGCTCAAGCACATACCCTCATTGCGCCTAAAATGTGATTTTGTTGTGGAGCAGATTTTGTTGGGGCACCAGCAGTATTTTTTTTTTCTCTACGGAAAGCCATTTGAGTTTTTTGATATGTTTGGTACTCTCTTAAAGTTCATGTTGTTGTATGAGCGTTGTCCTCAGGAAAACATTGCACTGCATTACAACAATCTGCCTTGTTATTAGTTGAACTACTACTGTGTGATATATTTGAACACTCCTGTACAATGCTCCTAGTGAGACAAACATGTTCCCGAGTTGACATCTTTGTTCTTCTAGTACCTGTGCACTATACAGTAGATTCCAAATATTTAGATTTTATGCCAATAGTCCTATTAATAGCTCCAACAGCTTGTTGTATTGTTTTGCTTTTGTATTATGTGTGTTACATCCTACAGTATGGTGGGTAGCTTTTGTTTTTTTTTATTTGTACGTGTAATGTGATTGGCTTTTCGTTTCAGTGGTTTACATAGCGATTTGCTCAATTCCCTCATTTAAAAAAAAAAAATGTCTTCAAGAATGAAATTACTGAGATAACAACATGTTGCAAAGTGTGTACACTAACCAGAAAAGCCATATATGATTTAGATTTGTTGGAATGGTGGCCTTCCAACCAGGGTAACTTTTTTATGATGATTTGAATAATAAATAGTAATAATAAATTTGAAAAATAATTAGCCAAATGACCAATACTTACTGATTGTGTTATTTTTTTACTTTAATGTACTCAAAATATTTACATCACTTGCTTGCATCCAAACAAAACTGGTGTCAGTATCTATTACACATAAATACATCCCATGTGATTGCATCCTTAAATATATAAATCATAATGAATGCATTTTGCAGATCTGTTAAGACAAATCAAATGTTCTTTTGCCAAGCAATGATTGTGAACAATGCAAGCAAGTTGGGCAAAGAACTGACATAGATGTCACTGCTTTACACACAGTTGAAAGCAATATATTTATTGTTGACTCCTGCTATTCATGGGAACCAGGCTTGTCCTTGAATTGTGAATAGCCACATATAATTGACACCTATCAAAAGGCATTAGGAGGGAAAAAAAAATGCTATTCTTCATATTGTTTTTTTTCCAAGTCAATCAGCCAATGAACATGTAATTAGTATTCAGCCTAAAAAAGTATTTATCAGTCAGTCCCTGGTGCTCATCAAGAGTAAAGTTAATTACTCCAGCTTTCCAGCTAACATTTTGCTCGACCATTCACAGCATCAATTTTTCTGTAAAAGCTCAAATCAAAATGAAAAGGTATTGTAAGCGGTTTGTATGCTAGATCTCATTAGTTTGTGCCAGCAAAGCTAATTATGGGATTTGAATGTAATTTTTTTTACATTTTGGTCTCACTATTTAATTGTAGCATCCATCCGATCGAGTATTGTCCACAGGGGTGTTTACGATTGAATGCAATTTTGATTGCTTTCATCACTATACAGGTACAAAAGAAGGTTAGATTTAAACTGGAGCTCCCTAAACAATCATGCATTTTCCCCACTGTGCTAAGCACAAAAATGTAGCTGCTATGTCTGTGCCTGTCAGATTTTGCCTTTCTGCATCATCACAATAAGGACTATTGTTTGAACACCCGTATGTGTGTAATGATGGTGTGCGTCCCTTTTTTTTTTTTGGAAGAAAGCAGTTCAATATCCCTGCAGACTATCTATCCTTAGCGTTTCACATTTGAAAAAGGGAACAACAGATATGAAGTGGAAATATGAGCCTCCCTTCCCCATCTCCTGTTGATCTATATGAAACAGTACATTGGCATAACGTCACAGTGTGGAGGGGTGAAGAGACTGTTTTGTATTGTTTCAGGCCTATATAGGAGCCAGATGTGAATATTCACTGACACAACAAAGTGATCTACTATAGAACAGTTTGATCCTTTGTGGGAAGTGGGCTTTCTTTTCATCCCATGTCTGTTTTCAGACTATCCTCCATGTTTTTCACATGGTTATACAAACTGTACAATGTCATCTGGTGATGGATATGTATATTTTACTGCTATATCGTGTCACCCATATCATAGTATATCATATTATGGAGGGTTCTTTTTCATCTTGTAAAGCTGCATGTGCTATAGCTTTATTTTGTAAAGTATGTGAATGTGGCACTTTTTAAACCATAATTTGTAATATTGCAGAGTAACTACAGTGCATCCGGAAAGCATTCACCACTTTTTAAAAACATTTTGTCACAGTGTAGCCTCAGTCTAAAGTAATCAAATTGATCACTTACCTCAAAATTCTGAACATAATACTGTACACAATTACAATAGTGAAAAAACCTTTTTCTTTTTAAAGATATTAAAAATAGAAAACTAAGAGATCACATTTACATAAGCATTCACAGGCTTTAATTAACCCTTTACTAAACGGGCAAAATAGCCTTTATTAGGCATACATTTTTCTTATTTTAAGTTATAAACAGGTAAGAATTTTCAGAATTTGAGAGAAATTTAGAGGTACATTCGAATTTAAGCAGTGGCTGACGAGCTTTCGGGGGCAATCCCTTGGACAGAGCCAAGCTGAAATGAGATGCTCTTTCACTAAATATGTGCAGGCATCATTCAAGTAAATACATTGAATTTGTTGGTGACAATTTTGTTTGGTAAGAGTTTTGTAATGTAAAATATGTTCCTTGGCTCAATAAAACGTGGAGAACATTGTTGGAAAAGATATGCATATCATGCTTATCACAGAGGAAATCTTTCCTTTTCTTCTTGTAAAATGTGATCACAGTGATGTTTACACAGAGTAAAAAAACACAAAGACAGCGATACCCCCGAGGGCCAACAAGCGTCGACTGGAGCCCATCTGACACCTTGTGAAAAACACATTTATCATCCATCCATAATCCGTCCTGCGTTAATCAACTGATTACCCCATTGCAGGAGAATTTGGAGCTCATTGCGTTAATTGCCGGTTTAGGTTTCTGTTGGCTCAGGTGCTGCATACCCCGAGTGCTTACCTTCCCAACTGTTGCAGTTTGTGCGCGTCAAAGGGAACAAGCTGGTCTTTAAAACATCAACAATGAAGCTGTGAAAAATATGAGACATCTTCCAACAAAACAAGCCCCAACACTTTGCACCTTCCTCAGGGTTTGTAAGGATTTAATCATACGTCAAGAAGTAATTGCTAAATGATCTATTACCTACACAGAGGTTATCATTTATGCTGAATGAGAGCTTGATGTGACATTTGTATATATTTTGGAATGCATTGAATTGTCATATTGATGGGGAGATAAGAAGGCACTTATTGTGTAAAGGAAAATGGTGATATTTCATTTATGTTTGTACTTGTAGGTGTGGCAAGATTTTGATGAGATGATATATCACAAACATAAACATGAAATACATGCCTGAGCCAAACGTGGTTCAATACAAAACAAAACAAAATGACGCAATTCATAAATACCCTGATCTAGAACATAAAAACGATGCCTTGATTAAACTAGGCCCAACAAATTCATCACCCAGATGGGCCGGAATTAAAAAGTTGTGGCAGGAGTGCCTTTAAAAAACATTCTCTTTTGAAGAAAAAAAAAATCTTTTTACACACACAAAAAGCAGCTTGCCAATATTTGGCTGTCTTGCAGTGTAACGTGGGTGGCACCCTGCAAGTCTGGACCCTTTTTTACATCTCACGCAACGCATACGCATATTTGAATCTACACAGCTGTCTGCACTCGTCACAGGCTAGCCGTGCGCCAACTCAAGCGCCTCTATAGCTTTTCACTTTTTGTAGTCGCTGTCAAATAAGCGACCAATAATAGATGTGCTGATCTTAACCAATATTTCAACTGCATGTATAACTTCAACTTGTCAATATTTTATATTATTACTAAATCAACTTCTATGGCCTGTAGTCTCACTTTCTTTTATAGGGTAATGAATCATATTTGTTAAGTCAATCTTTAAATAATATTTGACAATGTCATTAATCCCTACTAAATGCAATTTATTGGATTCATTTAAAAAATATGTCTGTTTTTACATTACATTTCCAAGGAAATCTGAGAAGAATCTGAGTTCAGATTCACTTTTTGTTGATCAAATCATCATACTGTTTGACTTTGTTCTGTGGTATAAACTGTGTTCTGGTTCTGTGTAGGCATGTGGTTGAGTGAGGTTATGACAGTGAAGAGGTCAAGAGTTGCCTTAGCCGTCCTGCTCAAAGTCTTTCTCATTACAGAGGTCAGAACAGAAGGATTATTTCCGTCGTGAGAACTTCAGACCCAGAGCGTCCCCCACTTCGTCCAGGTGGTGCAAGACCTGGGGAAAAAGCAAAGGGTCCATTGAGTGTGTGCTTGTTATTGAGCAAGAACATGCACGACTTACCTCATCCAGCATGTCTCTGGTGTGGGCTGCAGACATACAGAAGCGAGCGCGGGCTTCGGTTATCGGCGTGGCAGGGAAGCCGACCACAACCACAGCAATTTTCCTCTCAAGCATTTCTCGGGCAAAAGCTCTGGTCAGTGATAAAAACATGAAAATCTATTAAGAAAGGAAATGTAATGCTACTCCATCCCCAATCACACTTAAGGACAATTTAAAGTGATATGGCATGTAGATTCACATCCTCATTCATCCATCCATTATCTGTAGCCGCTTAATCTCAGTAGGGTCGCTGGCACCTATTCCAGTGGTCACAAGGATGCTAAGCGGCCAATACACCTAGCATGCATGTTTTGGGAGCCCAAAGGGAACCTACGTGGGCTCAGGAAGACCATAAAAACTCCACGGAGGAAGGCCCCGAGCAAGCTACAGTGTGTACTCCCTGTTTTACGAATTTTTCATCTTACGAACGTGGACCGCGGCGTAACCTTTTGTCTTAAGAACAATCCAACATGCCGATCAGTGTGTCCGCACCATTTTTTACGCTTTGCTGCGTCAACAAAATTAACTATTCTCGCATGACAGGGAAACGCCGATATGCTATTGGTCTTATAAAGTCACAGTCCCGGTCTCAGTCACGGAGATGCCGATATGCTATTGGCCGGCGTCACGTCAATCACAGAAATGCCGATATGCTATTGGCCGAACGCCTTCATCTAGCTTGATGGCACAGCTGGTCGGTGTGTTGTGAAGACTTTGCAAACTTTATCTGTAAGACATGGCTTCTAAAATTGCTAGTGGCGGTAAAGGAAGAAGTAAGAGGATGATGACAATAGAAACGAAGCAGGAGATAATAAAAAAATACGAAGGAGGCGCACGCATAGTTAACCTTGCTCGTGAGTATGGCCATAACCGCTCGGCAATCTTCTAAGGGCAAGAATTTCCTTGCCAGGGGACGGACCTTGGTCAACAACAAAATGGAGAGGCTTCTTCTATTATGGATTAAAGAGAAGGAAATCGCCGGTGATATGTGCTCGTTTGAGAAAAGTTCTAGTTTAAGAAAATAAATCAATAAATTCTGCGGGTTGGTCTCTGCTCCCCTCTGCCTCCACCCAGCTCAAGTGACGTCGCCCCAAAGGTAAATGTCATTTTTCCTTTGTATATTTATGTTGTTCAATTTAACTGTACAGTAGATTATGTTACTAATTTTTAATATGTGTATAAAGTCGTGATGTTTTTACCTAAGGTTTTTGCACGCGTTGCACGCATTCACGAATTGACATAGGTTTGGATTGCCCGTCATACGAGCAATTCGAGTTACGAGCGTAGCCGCTGAACGCTTTAAGTTCGTAAGACGGTGGCCCACTGTATATACACACACACATACATATGAAATATAAATCCATCCTGTCTTGTCGTATGATACAGCAACTCCTCAGGGATTGAAAAGTTCACATCATGCACTAGAAGACACATTATACCTGAGTGAGCTCTGCATAATAGCTACCTGATGTTTTCTCCACACGAGTGATTCATGGAAAACTTTTAAATGTAGGTTGTGGCAGCCGTTCAAATCACTTCAACGTGAAACACGCTGATGTGGCTGAAAATTACTTGTGACAACAAACAACGCTGAGCATTTAATGCTTCAAAATGGGACCCCGAACAGTTCATCTGACAAGACATGTAGCGGAGCCAGAAAAGAGATATGTGTATACAACTGCAGCATCCTTACACCACTTTGCCCGGCATGTAGAGCAAGATCGGGACCACGGGTGAGTCGTCGTTGCCGTAGATGATGAAGCCCATTTTCTTCACCTTGGCCCGGAAGTATCTGGTATTCTGAGCCAATTGTCGGATGCGTCTAATACCTTCAACAAAATCAAGAAGAGAAAAAGTTGATTTGGGCAAAGTGTCGACACGAGGGTTTGGTCAGTCGGTTTGACGTTGAGCAATTTTACATAAGAAAAGAATCTCCTCACAAATGTGTAGACGTGTGGCGTACAAACCAAAAAATAGCTTGACCTAGATAGAGTAGTATGCGGAACGGAAAACTAAGGGATAGATGGCGTCTGATAGACATGTTTAGAATAATTCAGCCTTGGTGCACTTCACTAATTTGAGTTTGACTACGTGTTCCCTGTGGCTTCCCCTCGCAGGCCCACATTCAGTTGCCAGCAGTGACAAATGCAACGTGAGTTCTTATCTTACTACGCAAGGCCTACACCTCCATCTGGGCCTGAGCAGCCTCCCGTATGAAGTTGGTGATTACAACTCAGCTGCAGCAGCAGATGGTTCAGTTTTGGCCACAGACGGGCACGCTGTGCATGCACGCACGTTGCCAGATTCTGTTCTAACAGATCGGTGTACTTTTTACAAAATGTACAAAGTGCCGCATGTATTTCAGGTATGGCGACAAAATCAAATGTAGCATGGGTGCCGCTCGCTCGCTGACACCACCCGTGTTCCCTAACGAGCCAGCCTGCTACGTGGCTGGCCCAGCTGCGTCTTGGAGCATGGTTCTGTTTACCTCTGATTACCTAGGAGCGATTGGAAGGGATGCAAGAAAGCATTTGGAACTCTCCTTATCTTAAATGGGGGAAAACACATAACATGCAGGCCTCGGTCCTGAAGCACAGGCAACATTTTGTAGATGAAGAACACTTTTGCGAAAAAGGCTCGATACAGCAAATGTGAAGAGTTTATTTCTGAGCTCTCGCCACCACTTTGCTTTCAAGTGTGAAATTCTACATTCAAGAGAAAAAAGGAGGGAGGGAATGATGAGACTTATCTGTTGTAGGCACAAAGATAAATGAAGACTTTGTTTATTAGTGACGAAGTGGACACTGGAGTTATTGTTCGTGAATGAGTGTTTGCTGGAAAACGCATCTCCACAATTATTTCTTTTGGCTATGTTAGATGCAAAGCATGTTTACTTGAGAAACTCCAACATGATTGCATATTCCACAGTCTAGTCTGCCATACTGATTAAAGCACCGCAGAACATTAAGTGCACTGTCAATGACATGCAGGACTGTGGTGACCTTCCCACTTGCTGTTAATATTCAGGGGCACAGATTGGGCCGAATTCTACTTGCGCAAGCCCAGTTCTGCTAGGCCTGACAACACAGTGGGGAAGGGGGGGGGGGGTTCTTTGGTGGTACCTCGACTAATGACTACTTCCCTGCCCTCATGTCTGATGCCATTAAAGCAGAAACTATTCAGAGGTCTACGGTTCCTTAAAACACATGAAAATGATTTCCTCTATGTGAGGGTCACGTGTGCTGGGGTACTGCACGCCCTCCGCTCTCCTTTCTTTCTACCACTGCAGACCCCTGTAATTGCTACCATATTTTCAGACCGAGCAGCTGTTTGTCTTCCCCTGCGGGTTTGGACTTACTCCTAATGCTAACATTGGTACAGTCCTCCGGATTCAGATTGCTTTTGTTTCCATAAAAAGTATGTGCAGGTGTAACGGTTTACATTGAGATGAGCAGATTTGTCTAGTACTGATGTGGTACTTACCCTCTGTGCTACCATCTTGTCCTGTGATACACTTGATGGCACGTATGATCTGCTCAGCAACAGGAGGAGACATGCTCGAGGTGTACATGGCACTGTGGGACCGGCTACGCAGGTAGTCCACCAATTCCTGCAATGAAAGTTTGACGACATGTCCATCACTAAAGCAAATATTGTGCTGAATTCAGGCTGAACCCTGATGCAAAAAAATAAAATAAAAATAAAAAAAATTACGCCCAACCCTTCCAAATATATTCTTATAACTATATATTACAACTCTATAATTACTACACCGTTTCTTGGCACCAATATGGTAACGGATGGCCTGAGCACAAACTTAAGGAAAGCCTGACTTTTAGCAAAGTTAGGCTCCCAACAAGTCTGTAAATAAGTGAGAGAGAATTCTGAAACGTGAATGTATAAAGGTTCATTGCGAAAAAAAATGCACAGTATCATCCAAGGTTTATAATTGTATTTCAATGCCTCAATTCACTTCTGCAGGTGGCTCGGTGGTGCAGTGAATAGCACATCCGCCTCACGGTTAAGGGAAGCAGAGTTCAAATCCACCTTGCTCCGGCCTTCACTTCCTGTGTGGCGTTTGCATGTTCTCCCAGAGCCCGTGTGGGTTCTCTCTGAGCACTCCAGCTTCCTCCCGGTCCTCGAGGGGTGCAAGCTGCCTGTTATTGAGGTTTCTCCCTCCCAACACACCTGATTCAAATGATCAGCTCATCGGCAAGCTCGGCGGAAGCCTGATAACGATCCTGATCATTTGAATCAGCTGCATTAGAAAACTGAAACATCAAAAGATGCAGGATAGCGGCCCTCGAGGATCAGGTTTGGACATGCACGAGCTAAGATAATGGAAGAAATACACTTTTAAGGAAAAACCACTAGAGGAAGCCCACGTTCACTCTACACCTGAAGATCAATCTCCAGGACGGTTCTCTGTCATCGTAATGACCTATGTCAATGAGTCACCACCCACTCTCGACTCTCCGGGAGCCAGAGCAGAACTCTGAAATGAGCCAGAATAGGCCCCGCCACGCTCATTATTCTCACATGTCAGCGGGAGATGACTTCTGCCTCTGCTTGGGAAGATGTGAGAAGCAGGACTGATCATGTGGAAAGTGCTGCGAGGTTGGAGCATGCTCAAAGCTATGGCGGGATGTGCGACGGCCAGCGAGTGGCGGGTGATGACACTTCGCTGGTGATGCTGTCTGGCCACCGCTTCCACTCGCCATCTGTCCCCACTGGGCGGCGGCTGCGGCTTCCTCGTGCACATGTGAGGGGAAGGGATTTAAGGGGAAATGCTCACACACAGGATACAAATCCCGAACCAACATTGCATCTGTTTGTGTTTTAAGACCAGGATTTACACCACAGGGTTTTGGTGTGACCAAGATCACCAGTAAGACCAACATGTCAGAGAAAGAGCATCCATCTCACGTCCGGGGTGCGGAGCGACAGCTTAAGACAGTCTCCTTCAGCCGCAGACACAAATTACACGATTACTAATGTTGCAGTATGCGTCCACAAAAGCAGAAACAGGGCAAAAACAAAATAACTTAAAAGGAACATAACCATTTCCCCCTCATGCTTTCTACCCTCATGAAATGCTACAAAAGGCCTGTTTTCCACAAGCCATATGCTGAGTTATTTGCTGGTCAACCCAAAAACTCACCAACAAATACCTCTTCAGTATGTGGAGAAGTTCTATCTAGCCGAATTCATCCTGAACTTTACTACAGCCAGCTGTCAAGCCAGGCACAGTGTTGGTACTTCAAACATGATCATGCCTGTTAAAGCTGTGTTGTTAAATCTGGAGCACAGTTCCGAGGTTGCCACAAGAAGGGGCTGGCCATCTGCCAGCTGTACCTTCTTATTATGGCTGAGGCAACATAAGGAAAGGACAGGAAGGGTTCCGTTCACAATTCCTAATTCAAACAACATGTTTACTTCCTCTGCAGCATTTTAATCAAGTGGTGCAAAACCTGTGCGGTTATGTACTCAAGTGCGCTTCTTAATAGAGTAAATCAAAATTGCGCATGCCTGGGCAACATTTGTTGGACGTATGTGAGCTTTGAGAGAGATGGCTAGTGACAAAGTGTGTACAGAATGATTCATCTTAAACATCTTGTCATGAGAACCTAGCTAAATTAACATGTCAAGGTTTTTACAGTATGACCCTCTTAGGGTCGGTGGAAGGAAAAATATCCAGGAACAGACTAGAAATCGGTCTTTTGGAATTGTGGATATCAATATATGCAAATATTGCCTCCTCTAAAGATGAACTTTTTATCAGTCGTGTCAGCTTGCCTTTCACAAACCTGTGTCGTTTTCATCTGTGCACAGTGCTTCTGTTCAATACTTGTCAGATCTTATATGTATGGTTTTTATGTTAATCACTTTTTCACTGTTCCCATTTTTGCCTGTTAGATAATATTTGTTACTTTGGCTTCTGGACCTAAATAAAATGTAGGCCACTTTGGGCTATTTTCTACAAATGGGTCCACCTACAACTACAATAAACATTTGCAGACCTCCGTGATGACTGAGAGTGTGACTTTCATTGGAGTATTGATTTCAAAGGTATTCCACTAGTATGACTATTGTGTAGCATAACAATTTGGATATCTTATGTGCCAAATTGATTACAAACAATATAATTCCTGCCCCCCAATTTAGCATATTCTTAAAGATACAGTATGTTATTGTTACAGATCAAAAGATTGATATACAACAACAAAAAAGGGTTTAGTAATTTCTTTACTTTATTAGACTTACAGATGCGGTTGTAACTTCCATTGTACTGTATTTGCTTTATATTTTGGTTGTATACCACACGGAGAAGCTGAACACTCATATTCACACGTGTAAGGAGTAATGAGGTGCGCATAGGGTTACTCCACCTCTGAGCTGAGTCACAGTTGCTTGCTTGAAAGTAGTCAAGAAGCAGACAAGCAGTTCAAAAACAACAAGTTGCAATTCATATTGCTCCGCAACTCATATTTGTCCACAGTTCTATCTGTGACTCTCCACTTCCAAAAACCCAAGTACTTGCAGATGAGTTACTGACGTCCCCAACTAGAACCATTCATGAAAATGTTTTATTTTGAAAGCTAGCATCAGTTATGTAATACCTCTAATTCTAGTAGGAATTGTGCAGTAGAGAGTTGCACTTGCTCTCACACATGGGGTTATGGTATGTAACTAACAATCTCTGTGCCCAGAAAAAATGAGTCACAGTAGTGTGAGGGTCGACCACAATGTGGTGTTAACACATTCAAGCTGCTTGTATCTAATGTCATGTTATTCAATGGGCATATACATGGCTATTGAATAGTGTTTTGAAAATAAGTACCAGTCATTGTGTGTGTGTGCGTGTGTATATATATATATATATATATATATATATATATATATATATATATATATATATATATATATATATATATATATATATATGCTATCTTCAACAGACTGAACATGCATGTTTAGCATCAACATATTTCTAGAAAATGGATAAATATGGATGGGTGGGATATTTTCAATTTAACGACGACAGAAAACATTCGAGTTAATATTAGTTCAAACTCAAACCTGTCTAATTCTGTCTCCCTTTCATTTTCGGTGAAATATCGGTGATATTCGGTGATATATACAATCATAAGAATATAAGTGCAATCAGACATACTGTATATCAAATTTACACATACAACATACACATACAAGCATTTATTCAATTGAGACATTAAAAAAAATTAATAAAATATTTTTAAAACTCTTTTTGAGTGTAGCCAGTGAGCCACATCTTTTCATAGCTGTTCCATAGATTGACACCTTGAACAGATAGATGCATTTGCTTTTAACGGTGAATTGCCCCCTGGTGGCGGGTGAAAAAAACTGCAGATAAACCACACTGGACTATAGACCGCAGGACTCAAATCATGAGAAAAAAGTCGTGACTTGTAGTCTGAAAAATACGGTATTAACTGTGTGTTTGTCTGTGATTCCAAAATAAATAAATAAATAAATAAAAATAAAAACTGATATTCGTCATCACACAATCGGTCATAGAAAAAGGTACTGCATAGGTACGAATTTGAAGGAAGAATGAACTGAAAGAAAAAACCTGGGAGTGGATACTTACCTTTTTGCCTGCAATATAGCCTCCAGCTGCCCCAAAGCTTTTGGTGAAGGTGCCCATCATCACATCCACATCTGCTGGGTTCACCCCAAACAGTTCTGTCACGCCTCTCCCTCCTGGCCCCACCGCACCGATGCTGTGAGCCTCATCCAGGTATAAGCATGCCTTATATTTCTTCTTCAGAGAAATCAGTTCGGGGAGTCGTACCACTGAGCCCTCCATACTATAATGACAAATTAAGGGGTAAATGCACAGTTTTAACGCAATGACAGTTTGGACACACTTTTATAAATGTAGTAAAATGCTGTATCATTCAAATGGGCTAAGCAACTCATGCAAAGGGCAAATGAATGTAGTTAGCTTAATCAACCTTTGCGGCTCTTTTGGCCTTGATTTGCAGCCAATGAGATAGATCATAGAGCCCCTGAAACACACTGTTCTTTTCAACTCTCTCCTGAAATTGACACACAGACACTAAGTCTTTGTTAAGACCACCTGGAAGCCTTTAAATACTAAGATATACCAAGTGACACCAGGCAAATGTCTCAGACAATTGTACAGTGCAAGTGTGTGCGGCGTAATGGCAACTGACCTATAGATGCCTTCCACCATAATCAGGATTTTCCTCCAGGGCCTGTGTGTTCGAGGCTGCCCTGAGCAAATTGCGTCTCTTAACTCCTTCTCTAAATGGACCATGTCTTCCACATAAAACACACACAGAGACAGATTTTTACAAAGGCTGCATGCTTGACTTTAACCACTTCTAATCAAAATCTTTGGTTTACTCTTATCAAATTTCATATGAATTACTTTCTTTTTACTAATTAAATGGGCATCTTCTGGGTGGCACGGTGTGTATTTGCTTAAATCCGCCTCACTATTCAGACTTTGGTCATTTTGAAAGTACTCTGGCTTCCTCCTACATTCCAAAAACTATGTGTTTGGTCAATTCTAACTTTTTATTGTGTGAACAGGTGTGTTGCTCATTGTTTGGCTATAAATGCCCTGCAATCATTTTGCTGACGACCTGTTGAGGGTGTGTCCGCTGACTTGCCCAAAATTAGTTGGTATTGGCAGCGGCTCACTTATGACCTCGATGAGGTTATGTGGTATGTAAAATGGATGGATGCATTAAGAAGGCTTTTTAAATGGGAAAATCACACAAAAACTAACATTTAAGTCTTTACTACATTATTAAAATTATTGGTATGCTTGACAATGTTACGGAAACAATTTACTCTGCACTAACCCAAATGGTATTGATGAAAAAAATAAATAAAATCCAAACACTCACAAACGTCTCAATTGAAAAGTAATTTCACCTCTCATTTTTATGTCTAGATTTGGCCAGAGTATGAATAATTGGTGGCTTCAATATAGGCAGACACTAACTAACAGGTGCAGGCTGAATGAGGATGATAAATATGAACATTGCATTTCGAAAATAGCTCCTTTCTTTTGTTCGTGAAACGTATCATATAGATTGATAGCGCACGAATCACAACAACGCATAAAGCATGAGTTCATGATGGTGACTTTTGAACTAACCAGCAGATGGCAGTATTGAACAACAGTAGCTGTAAATGTAACTTGGGCCTCTCACCCTGCTCATCAGACCTAGCAAACCCTCACAGACCAGTAACAGTCTCACTTATAAGGACATAAATGCTTTCCAGATCATTTTGCTTCCCGGAAAAGCAGATTACTACAATTAATTTTACCGATGTCGTCACCAGTGGGGACCAGTTAGACTTATGGTAAAGCCCGTTTGCCACTAAATTAGTATTGATTTGAGATAAGCCACAGCCTCATGCGTCACACCGGACAAGTATTCTTCCAGGCATGTGCATCCCTTGTGTGATAGTATCTAACTCACCTTCAGTGCTGAAATGCAACTGAACCAGTTCCCAAAGCAACAATGTTAATGTATATGACATATACATGCCCGTGATGGCTCCAGGCTACGTACACAGACCAGTTTATTGACTTTTTGCGGGGGGCACTTGTGTTTACAGCTCAAAGAATATCATTGAACGTTAATTATTAATCTGGGGTGTGGCATAGTAGGCTGGTACAGCCCTATTTGTAAATATGAGTCTTGCTCTAATAAGAGTGCATGGAAGTGAGTCCAGGAGGTACAAAGGCAGCGAGAGGTCATTTGTTCAGTTGCCTCAGGGCTCTTTGCCCTGGAAGAGCTGCTTGGAAATACCTATAACTGACTTGGCTTGTACCTGTCAGTATGCATTTAGCACTAGTGGACTGTCTCGTTTGTCCTGTCTACTGAACCAGCAGTCGATGGTCCTTATCTAAGCGCAGCGAATGATGTATCTTTCATGTTTAATACATCTTTATAGCCTTGATTGAAAAAAAAACTGCACATGCTTTGCCAACCTAATAGCAGGGTGAATTGAAATAAGATTGACACGTTCATTTAAATACACATTCAGCTTTTCTGCTGATGGATAAACACGGTCGTGCCTGTGAAGTGAACCCTTTTCATTAAAGCCTTCACAATTGCTGATCCAAACATAGAATGTTAAGTAGGTCTTTCCTGAGGCAAATCGTTTGCTGTGGAGAAAGTAATGTTTTTCTTACAGCGCTAAGTTTGGAATTAATACATGTTAATGAATGGAGGTGATACTAGGTCTACTTACACACACCAACGTGCACATGTTTTGGGCACCCTTTGCCAGGTCAAAGCGAAGCTCTTGTTAAACTTTTTTTTTCCCCAAAAAGTGCTTCCCGCTATTGACAGAACTAATGGATTCCATGCTTTTACGATAGCAATTGTTGTTATGCAGTAAGGAAGGGATATTTAAACTGACAATGTATAAGAGAATGCATTGATTTTGAAGCATATGCACTACGGTGTCTCAGAGATCCCATACTACACAAGCCTACTTCAATGATGGCTGCTTAAAATGTCAGCCTGTTTTTGCATACTGTAAAATATTGTTATTTTTTTAATTAAGATTTTGTTCTTCACTAGTTGCGTTAAATTGTACACATTGCCCCTTTAAGCAAGGCTGCAACTACCAATAATTCGAATGATCCGTTAATCTTGTCTAATTTGTTGTTTAATCAATGAACTGAACTTCAATATTCATTTCCATCACTTTAAGAAAAGAGAAATTTTTCTTAGAATTTTACAATGATAATCAGTTTGCTTTCATAGAGAGAGGATTGGCAATATCTGAGACTATTCCCTTTTTTGGGGGGCTGAAACTGGGAATTAGGACAATTGTAGGTCTCGAAGCAAATGTCCAATCGCTTAAAACATTTTATTTATTAAATCATTCACTGCCAGGCCAGACAAAATGGATCTTTCATTTCTCTAGCCATCATTGGAAGCGAATCAATTTAATGTTCTTTGGTGAAATGGCAGATTAAATCAGTTATTTACAAGTAATGCATTTTTAATTGTTCGATGGTGACAAGTGTAATCATTACGGAATGCAATCAGTAAAAAAGGATCTTTGACGTTTATATCGCTCTATGGCAGTGAATGAGTTAATTTGGCAACACATTAAACCTTACACCTCTAAATTTCAAAATAGACTTGTATAGACATTTTCACAAATTGCTCTTTTTCAAAGCTTAAAATTGGAGTATATTATCATAAATGCATTCATGACAAGCGTTCCCACAGGAATCATCTCAAATGGTCAATTCTAGCTGTGATTTACCATTGTGCTTGAAGACCTTAATGGTTGCTCCAGACAGTCGAGCCCCTAAGATGAGAGAAGTGTGGTTGAGCTCATCACTCAGGATCAAACAGCCCTTGGAAAGAGAAATGTTTGAAACTCAGTTGGTCTTGACTAAAAAACGTGCATGACAAAATTCATATTGCTGCGACCACAAAACCCTTTCACAATCGAAATAAATAAAAAATAGGACAAAAGCAAGTCCGTATGAATCAGATTTGTTCAATGGACTGGTTCAAAGGTGGTTATCAAAATTTTGAAATCACATAGGAGGTGTGTATTTCCGGCAGCCTATTGATGAAAGTCTGTTAAATAAACCCTGAAAACTAGTCACCGGTACTTAAGCCGTGTTTATCAATCATACAGTAAATAGCCTTTATAGACAGCCTGTATTGCTGGACAATGTGAACAGACTGCAAAGCCTTGTCTGCTACTTTTTTCTCCTCATATACAATATTGACACTGTAGTAAATATTTGCCATCATACTCCACGCTTAAATGAATTCTTATTAAGGGTGTGCTGACACCAAGTGACAGATAGCCTCCCTTGAGCTTCAGATCCAACTGGCATGGTCCCTGGACCAACAGCATCTGTCACTTGAATGCAAGGCCCATCTTGGCATTGCATCGGAGGTCAGAGTTGGCAGCGTGGGGTGACCCTCCCTGCCCCTGCAGGGTTACAGTGGGGGCTGCAACCTCTTGAGCGCCATAAATGCTGCCGCACTTTCATCACTTCAACAGCCCCTTCCTCCTGTCCGCTCCAATCAGATATCAGTGCTCGCGTTGCCCCTGGTAACCTGTGACTGTCTGTGTGAGCTTGACTGGTGTGCCGACAGGCAAGTGTATGGCTAATAATACCCTTGAGAGGTGCTCTTAACAAAAACGTGCCCCTCCTTGTCAGTGTATCTGAAGGCAACTACAGTATGTAGACCCAGAGCCTCAACCTCCCGGCGACTGTTATGTTTAATTATGATTATTTTAATTAATGGGGTGAGTCGGGATTTGTTCAGCATTGAGTTAACTGGTATTCATTTACGTGAGCCATATGAAAAAGAGCAGCAAAAGCTTGGGTAATTACGTTAATATCAAATTTGTTGCAATAGTCGGGATAGCAATTGGATTTTCTTCTACTGCGTGGAATTTATACCTTGCCAACAAGTGCAGGAATGTTCATGGAATTGGTGGCAAAGCCCATCCCAAACACCATGGAGGACTCCACGCCAAGGAAATTGGCCACTAGATATTCAAGCTCCATATGAATGTCCAAGGTTCCTAAATGACAGAAATAACAGTTTAATCAAACACGACATGAGTCACACTTAAATCCATCTAGCTTTTCATTTTTTTCTACTGCTCATTTTGCCTTTAAACATGTTCAAAATCTGCCCCTGGAGCCAAGTGGCTCACGGTCAAATTTTATCTGCTTCTGCCATAAAGTTAATAATGGCCACTGATATGTCATGTTTAAAATCTGCTAAAACTGGTTTGTTTTATTAAAACTCTTTCAGTGCCATGGACGAGAATTCTCATCTTTTAAAATACCGTATTTTTCGGAGTATAAGCAGCTACTTTTTCATCATGATTTAAGCCCTGTGGCTTATAGTCCAGTGCGCCTTATCAGCTGGTTTTTCCCACCAGTTAAGCAAATGTGTGTTCAAGGAGTCAGTCTATGGAACAACTATGAAATAGAACTGAAAAGATGTGAATCAATGGCTATGCTCGAAAAGAGGTTTAAATATATTATTAGAGTAAAAATATTTTAAAAAAGGTCTAAATTGAAAAAGATATGGTCTAAAAGTTTGTGACGTGTAAATTTGATATACGGTATACAGTATACATAATTGCATTTATAAATTTATGATTGTATACATTATTTATTTGCAGTGTGTGCAATGTTCACTAGAATAATCAATTAAACAACAGGAGACAGAATGCTATCTAAGTATTGATTTCGAGTTTAAACTGCTATTTAACGCTGCAGTATTCTGTTGGTAATATCCATCCATCCATTTTCTATCAATATAATGTTATATCTAAATATGCAGGCATGTTCAGTCTGTTAAAGAGAGGATGTTGCAGTTGGTAGAGAATTAAAAAAAATATATATATATAAAGACATTTAAGTTTCATATTACCACCATATACCTGCGTCTTATATTGGATGGCAGTGTTTTCATACATACAATACTGTACATATATTACAAGTAAGTAACAAATGGAAATCAATATTTCATATGATACCACCCGTTTACATAGACATAGCCCACAATATTCTGTCAGCTTTGAAAGATGAATCAAAATGTTAAATACACTGTACTAGGCACTCTACAGGTTGCTTTTCCGATAACACATAAAAAAAGGGAAAACGTTTGGCAAATATTAATTTTTAAGCTGCTAAATGGGCAGCTCCAACATTTACCCTTCTCCCAAACCTGGCCATGTTTGTGAAAAGTTTCAACACTTTCAATGAAGCAGTGGAAGCAGGTGACATCTTGGGATAGTCTGGTGTATGTATGTACTATATAATAATGTTATGCAATGTATAAAAGAGTTGGTTTAAGGCTGAACCTAACAGCACTTACTTCATAAGGTTTGCAAACTATTTCCTCTAGATCAGCAAAATGACAAAATGGTCTAGCAGAGCATTTTGCAAGCAAATACAAGTCCTAAAAATATAACATGGCAATGCAGTACTGTTTTTTTCAGTGATTTTCATTACGTTCAAATCTACACAGCATTGTGCCGAGTCACATTGATTTATGAGTTTCATCAACATAACTGAAAGCCAGAGTGGACCATTTTTCATCAATGCCGCACGTTGTCTTCACAATCTTGATAATGCTCTTCATGATCAAAATTTAGCCTTAATATCTTGGTAAAAGCAGAGAGGGGAACACCCTTGAATGAGCTCTTATTAAATGTGTGTATGTAGCATATAGTGAGTGTTTTATGCCATTGCAATAAGCCGCATTCAGAACAGTGAACACAGCAATGCACAAACAAACAAACAAAAAAGATCAAATGTACATAGTCTTCCTGCTGGGATATTAACTGCCCTTTTTCATTTGAAGCAAGCAATGAGGTTGTTTCAAAACGTTTTTACAGCCGGCCAAGGAAAAGAAGCCCCAAAGAAGAGTTAATGATTTGCATCTACAACCTTGACTCACAGTCTGTCATGAAAGAAGAGTCTTTTATAAAGTGGCCTGTTTTTGACTTTGCTATCATGACAGACTTCCTTGTAGTTAGCCCTTCATCTGAGAACATGCATCATATCAAAGTAATGATTGTGGAAAGAGCCGAACCATAGGTTATTCATCGACTCCATAAATGTTTGACGCGTTGCCTTTTTGAAGCATTATGCTTTGCAAACGGTTGCAAAACACACAAGACTACAGTTCCAATAATACGTTCCATAATGCAAACAACAATTTTACTAAAACATCACATTTGCTCGAAGGTCAGATAATGAAATCGCGACTCGCCTGTTTCTGGCTTTGGTCATATGACATTCAAAAGCTGAGTTCGTCGTTACTTGGGACTTGAGCACATATGATGTCATTTTTAGTGGTCCGCAAAAGGAAAAAGTTGGTTTAGTTCAATTTCTACTTCAATTTCATAGCTTTCTAGTTGTAGCTCTAGCATTCTGGTTCTAGAAGGCTCGGATCTTTTTTAAGAGTGTGTATGTTTGTCTTTGGGTGTGTGTGTGTGTGTGGGGGGGGGGCTTACAGTTAAAAGGTGCTAGCACGGTGTCAGGTTCATTTGTGAGACACTGTTTATATTAACAATGATTCCAACACACGTTATTTGAAGCAGCTCTGTGACGCAGTGGTTAAGACGTTTGCCTCACAGTTCAGGGACCAGACTTCAAATCCACCTCACTCTAGGCTTCCTGTGTGGAGTTTGCATGTTCTCCCCAAGCCTGTGTGGGGTCACACTCAGGTATGATTGATAGATACATGCTTTACCTGGCTAGACTGATGTTCTCTCCGGGCACTCTGGCTTCCTCCCACACTCCAAAAACATGCATGGCAGGTGTATTGGACATACTAGATTGTCCTTAGGTGTGACTGGGTGCGTAAATGTTTTTTTGTCTCAGTGTGCCCCCAAATTGGCTGGCAACCAGTTAAGGGTTCCCCCGCCTACTGCCTGAAGTCAACTGGGATAGGAACCAGCAAGCCTGCAAACCTTGTGAGGAGGGATGGATAGATCGGATTTGGAATTGTTCCTAATTCTCTCCTTCTTGACTGAGGCTTTAGTTTGTTGTCTTTGTCTCTTGTCTGACGCCTTGAACAATGTGATTCCTAAGATGCAGCGAAAGCTCCCCGTATACCATTGCTTGTCCGTATACAATGGTTTGTTCTATTAAGAAATGACTATCAGTGACTATAACTACAGTATTCATCAGAAACACCTACGTGCAAGTGTATGGCGCCACGGCATTTAACATGCGTTTGAATGTGACTGCTTAATAATTATTGACCGAGTGTAAGACAGTGGATTTTTACTTTGATTTTATTTTATTCCTTTATTCTTTTATCCCTATCATTTTTATTCGCTATTTTATTATTTGTATACTTCATTTTATTCTAATTTGACCCTTACTCATTTGTCTTATCTGATTTAGCGTTCATGTCTTTGAGCTGTTGTGTCTGTTGCGATGTTTTTTTTTTTTTTTTTCTGTACAGCAATTTGGTCAGCTGTGGTTGTTTTAAGTGCTTAACAAATAAAGTTGGATTGGATTGGATACTGTAAGAGGGTGTGCAACCACATATTGCCATTGTTCTTCTCCTCTCATTTTGAGGAATAGCATACCACAGGTTGCAGGAGAAATTCTTTTACTCTTAGCCATACCTTGCCACACCTTGTGAATGTCTTCAGGTACATAGGTTAAGACAAGAATGTTGGCTTCATTCCGTTGAAAGAAATGACGTCAAGAAAATTTCATTCTACTGGGACACAAAAATATTTAGTTATGGATATACTGGGGTCTCCTGAGAAATACTTATTATTGCTTTCACTCTCAGTCCTTGAGGGAAGAGAATCACTATATAAATAAATAATTGAAATGAATTATGGATAACATATTTGGGCTTTTTAAAAAGAAGAACATTATATAAATTATAACCACAATGTATTTATTTCTCTTTCTTCAGCATTTGAGCATTTTGCTTTTGATAACTGAAAAAATGGAATATATAAAAATATAAAATTAAAAACAATCACGTTCCTAAATTCATCTTTTGCAGATTACCGTAAAAAAAAAAAACTTTTTTTTTTGGCTTATACTGTCACCATAAGTTAAAAATGGCTTAGGCTATAAATATTAAGCTAACATTCTGAGCCATCTCACTGCTAAGGCAACATAACAATGAGAACAAAGAGAGAGAGATTCAAGTTTTCTTAAACTTTCTGAATATGCAACCTGTCTGGTAAGTTCCTGCGCCATGTTTACATGTCAGCAGCAGGCTGGTGGTTAGGCATCAGATTTCATCAGAACAGATTACAAAAACACAAGATCCCAGCCCTCAATCTCACTGCGACACCATCAGAAACTAGACAAGATCTTCTGAAGATCCCATGCTTTTCAGAATTCATGGGAAGACCATTATGTCTCCCTTTGATCCAAGTCACGCCAACACTTCTCAAATGTTCTCTTCTTGCTTCCCGCCTCGTGTCCACGGCGTTTCATAACACCATAAGATGTAATTTCCCCATCGTACTGGACGATCTTATAATGATCTCAGCTTGTGCCAGAGTGGTACATAATTTAACAAAGGGTGAATAATTCATACAACATTGCAGCTACTGAAAGATAATTAAACTTGCAGACAGTATAAATCACCAGAAAGATAATAAATGATGGCATATGTGATGAGGGAAATGGAGTTTCATTTCGAGTTTCCAATCGGGCATGTTCGTGCTGTGTCAGTGTTGTAAAGCAGATGCAGGCTGATGACTTCTGAAGCAGTGTCAGACAACGCCATCTGGATTAATGGCCTTGCTCAAACCCGCTCATTAGTCATTTTTTCTTTCCCAATGCAACACTGACCACATGCTTACCTGCTTCCTGCCGTGTGCTACAAACGCCGACCCCATACTGGCATGCTTTGGCTGCCACCGTTTCAAGGTAATCCGCATTGTTTTCTGCAAAGCCCAGGTAGTTGTAGGAGCCCATGTTGATGACATTGTGTATTGTTCTGCCAGTTAATCTGCAAGCATTCAAACATTAGGGAATCCATTAGTATTTTGAGGTTTTTGCCCTACACATAGAGCTCTTCTATTACACAGCATTAAAAGCACATACTGTAAATGTTCAATTAACAAGACGTTTAAAATATAAACACATTACTTCTGTGGTGATTCATTCACAAGATGTGAAACAACAAATGTTTATTAAAAAAGAGCAACTACTTCTTCAGATAGAACATGAATCAAACAACTTTACAACTCAATTTAGAATGATAAAAACATAGATTAGATTTAAATTCAAACCCAAAAGTGAATAAATGTCAAAGTGATTCACTTGTTAGGGTGAAGTTAAATCAGGTTAAATGTAGACTTAATCCATTTTATTTAGAAACATCATTTCAGTTTAGTTAAAAAAATATATCATCTTCTTTACCCATTCACATTTCTAATATTACCGTCCCAGTATAGAATAAAAAGTAGACTTTCAATTTATGATTAAAATCTGATGTCAACAATCACACCAATCCTGAGACTGATTATGCCATTCACTCTCCTCATGATGCAGTTCATTTTAAGAAATTTTCAAGCTGTTAAAAGTGTGTGAGAAGCCATGGTGTTACCTAAACATTATGGCTAACTCAACTCCACTGTATAAAGCGCATTCAAACAGCGACAGCTGGTGGTAATATACCACCAACAATAATGTGATTATGTAATAATAACGAGGGATGTACTGAATCTTTGGTCACTGAAAACATTCGAAAATGGCAAAAAACTCATTTTCGTTTTTTGGCCGAAAGACAACTAAATCCATAACAATTATGTCTAAAAAAGATGTTTTGATGATGCAAAAACCTCTGCCACCAAGCATCTGTCACAAAGGAGAAAGAGGCGGGCATCACTTGGCAGACAACTATATTTTAGTGCTTTCAGAAAACAGAACTGCCAAGATTCACTTCTTTCTTGAAACTACCGGTATAAAAAAAAATAAATAAAAGGAAGAAAAACACAATCAGGTCACATAACACAGTGTGTTGCGAAGAGCATCAAGTAGCAAGTAATAAATCGATATCAAAACCATGGGCAAAACAATCTTTAATTTTGACAGCGATGGTTGATACAAGCTAGCTTTACTCCTGCCCACAACGCTTTTTTTGCCTACACATCACGTCTACTAACATCAACACAACATCATGAAAAAAATCATGTTCAATTGTGAATAAAGGGCAATGAGAAATAACTAGTTAATCATGCTGTCATTGGATGAAAAAAGTCTTGGCGATAGCCACTAAGTATGTGCTGCATTCATATGCAGAGATTTTACATACTGTTACAAAAACAAAAAAAATGCAACTTATGATATGCACACAAACTGTGCTGTCTTATTCCAACAAAGTATAGATGTGCCTGAAGGACCTTTCCATAAAGATCTCCATCTTTTTTAGATACTGTAAAATGCCTTTGAAGCTGATGAATCGCTTTTTCTTCTATTTAATCGATCGAATGTCCCTCAGACAGCAGTGATGGAAATTCAGGCTAAAAGACTGGGTTACTTTCACAAACTTGTCAGTACCTAAATGTCCAATTGTAGTCATCAGAAACTCTCTCCATCAGGTCAAAGACTGGCCCTGGCAGGCTGCATAGCGGCCGGTTCCAGTTGTCTCGGACTCTCATGTACAGGTTTCGAGTGTAGAAGTTCTCAAAGTCTTGGTAAAGTGGTACAAAATCCTGGAAGTAGAGACAATCACACTTTGAGCTTTTACCCACTCCTGTAAATATTAGTATCCATGAGATTTAATGAGTCAAGAGAACCTCTTACATGAAAAAGATTCAATTTGATTTGATTCCGTTCACTATACTACTAATGTAAATAAAAAAAAATAAAAAAAAAGGCCGTGAAATGAAATCCTGTTACAATGTTAGTATCCCACCCTTAACACACCAGAGGTATTATTTCCCTTTGCTGATCCATTTCTGAGAATTCCTTGCTTCTTCTGTGCTCTTAGCGCCGGCCCCGCCCAAGCAGATAATGAGGTACTTCAGGTCTTGTGTCTGTCTCTGTAATGTCAGAGTGAGGAGCAACGCCCTCATAGCGCCTCTTTGGTGCTTCCGTCCCGTGTGTGCAGAGACCTTCAATATCCAAGGAGCCCTTTACTTTTGTTTTCATTCCGAAGTTGGGTAGAAGAGATTTTGCACAGTCGGCCAAGATAACAACAATGTTTCATTTATTAGTTGAACGTTTTACCATAGAACATGACAAAGTGGCAAGAATGTTTTTAGGAGCATATGCCCTGACAACCAGCAGGTATTTGTAATTGTCATCATTTCACATAGGACTGCATGGTGAACCAATACAAGTGATACAGTATGGGTGGATTTGCCGTAAAATTACAAATGAAAGCTGGCACAACTCCCACAGTAGCACCAGATTAAAAGATCATAGCCATAGCTACACGTTAGCTTTGTTGTATGGAAGCACTGTAAAACATGTGCAATGGATGAATTTATACAGAACATTCATGCTGTATGAAAATGGCTTTGATCACCCATTTTTCTCGAGCTACACATGTCTTATCTTTTGAGTGTATTGAAAATATCACAGCTGTGCACATAAGTTTACATACTACAATGTTAGCGTATTTTTATTTTTATTTTTTCAAAACTGTTATGTGCCCAGTTACCTTTTTAGTTTACATACTGTTTTGTGGCCGGTTGCCTTTAGAATGACATTATGAGGGTGAGAGACAAGTTTCAGTCAATCAGACATTTCACTTCCCAGTTAAAAATGATGCTATGAAAAAAAAAAAAAAAAACATATTTGATAATTATTTAAATTACCTACGATCATTTTTAATCCTTTATATGCGGGCCACATTTCTCAGTGTATGAGTCGACCCGATGCAGAAGTCGACCCACAAATTTTTACTTAAATTTGGGTGCTTTTTACAAAAACGCGTGTATAAGTATACCCTTGACTTTAGTGGTTACACATATCATGTCTGTTCAATTAGAACACATGGTGTGTGTTATTAAAATGACAAAACTACGGTACGTTTAGACACATTTCTTCATCGTACATCTAATCACATACTGTTCTGGTTTTGGAGGGGTGGGGTGGAAATGAGAAAAATGTGAGGTAAGAGAGCGCGTGGACCAGGGGCGGGCAATTCCGAACCTCGGGGGCCAGTATCCTTCATGTTTTCCAGTTTTGTCTCTCAAACACACCTGATTCAAATGATTAGGATTATTTTCAAGCTCCAGCAGAGCTTGTTGATGGCTAATGGTTTAAATCAGGTGTGATGGGAAGAGAAAACTGAAAAACATACAGGACACCGGCCCTCGAGGGCCTGAATTGGCTAACCCCGGCATAGACACAAATGCTGAAATTAATGTTGCAATGATAAAACGATTTGAAGTTTTGATGGGTCTTTTTTTTTTGATACAGCTGAATATGAATTTGTCGAAAAGCCTTAAAAGTCATTACTACTATCTGACATGCCAATAGCTCTCTCCCATTTAAATCCTGGACGTACGTCTCCTTCCTGCTCATCATTTGTGCAAACATCACACAACGTGTGGACGTTACTCGTCCACAGGTAGTCATCCCCGGACCCGCCCAATTTTAAATGGAGGTCTCCAGAAAAGCCTCATTGAAGCCTTTTTTACCCAAGTGACGACCATGGCGAGATTAGAGCGTGGATCCGTTGCTTCTCTTTGTGTTTATTCTCCCACCGGCTGAAATCCATGAATGCCACTGCTCTCGCATTTTTGTCATGAATGAACAAATCAAGCCGTATTTTCCTTTTCATAATGGGGCAAGTCCGCCGAAAAAAATTATCCACGCAGTTGACAAAGAGGCAATAAGGCAGCGCTTGATAAAAGCGCATTTGAAAACGCCAAAACAGATGCATACTATAGAATACTATAGTACTATATGCATAATATAGTAAACTATACTACCATTATAGTACTATAATTAGAGGCACATATAATCATTTTGAGCCTTGTAAATTACATCAAATTACTTATTCCGCATTTGAATTAATGTTTTTCAAACACAGAATGTGGAGAAAATTCATCTGATTTTGAGTTATGCGGGTATAAGTAGACATCCCCCAATATGGGGGTTGAAAATGAGGGGGGAAAAAAACTCGACTTGTACACAGACAAATATTACATATCCAATATAATACACAGACGGATAGTTTGAAATATCATAATAGAGGTTCTTAAAGTCTGTGTGCATTACCGGCAGATGTATGTTCACATTGAAAGAATATTTCCTGGGAATTATGTAGTCACTACATTACTTGTTTCGTTGCAGAAACCTCCAACTGTGCAGCAATACGGCAGCAGCGAACATAAGAATGGTGTGTCTTGTCTTCCCTAACATGCGATGCACAGACACATAGAGGGGATCTCAACTCCTCAGAGATTTAATTAGGTCTTCAACAGATTCTCCCAGTGGTATGCTGTCTCAACCCTAGCAACATTCGTGTGAAGGCGCACGATACACGCATGAAGAAGGAGAAAGCGCTAAAGAGCAAACATTGAAGTTAATTGGGGCAAAACACAATGCGTTGATACTAAAAGCACGCACAGGCCTTTGAGCCAACTGTGCGTTTGTGCGTCTCTGCGTGATGTACGTATGCAGGCAATATGCAGATGACTGAAATGACGGGAACCTACCTTCTGTTCCTCCCGCTCCTGTGCGAGATTGCGCTTCTCGATGCCCACAGCTCTGAGGAAGTCTCGAAAGTAGCCAAACAGAGTGACAATGCCGAAGCCCAGGTATGTCAGGACAGCCACGTGCATGGGCGCTTTTTCAAAAACTTCCTGCTTGTGGTGGCCAAAGGAGACATCTGGACACTGGACATGATTCTATACAGAAAGACACCAACATGAGTAGTCATTTATTGAGATCTAGAAGAGAGGACAATGCCATTTGCGTAAATATGGGCAACTGTTGTTTTTGTTTCTTTGGTGGGTATACATCTGCTTCCCTAAGACCAGTGTTTTGAGGAAGTATCTCAGGTAGCCAAACAGGATGACAATAACAGGGACAGCCACAAGCACGGGCACATGTTCAGAGGACTCCAATATGTACTGCCTGGAGGAAGCAATCAACTCCGACCCTTTCTATACAACAAGAGGCCCACATTATAATTCAAACAAGACAGCATTGGCATCTGTGTGGCTTGATTACAAACACAAGCTAAGCGGTGTTAAATGCAATGACAACGTCAGTACTATCATAATTTTCCTTGCTGCAAAAATGTCATGTAAATCTGAACACTTTAAGTTAAATTTATGACACTCTCTAACCGATCCATTTAGGGTGGCACAGTTTTGGGCAAGTACCAACATTTTTCATGGCCTGATCAACTTTTTTTTTTTTTTTAATCTCTCTTCCATTTGTACATTTTAATAGAAAGGTATTGATGGCAGAAGCATTATGCCAGAGACCAGAAATGTGGATAGGTCGCTACTGCAGGGATGGGATGAGATCTCGTCACAATGATCTTGCAAGATGAGAACGCCACGAGATTCCGTGTCCCTGCACAGCGTAAGATCATTTTTTATGCTGTTTTTTGGTAATGGGAATACATAGGAAAATGCACTCCTTGTTTTTGCTTTGACTGTAAAACACACCACTAAACATGGTGAGAGTTCAAAGTAAACGTTACCATACCGAATGATGTATTGTGCTTTGACACAAGGGTTTTCATTTTGAAGGTGTTCTCAGAAACCATGTTGTCAAAACGGCTAATCTTGATACTGCGCTCCCTGTTGCCGCGGGAACGTCACGAGTCGTGACTTGATAAAAAAACATTGCTGTTCTGAAATCACATTCAATTACCAATTCAGGGCGCTAAAACAGCTTAATTACACTGGTATTTATTGTATGATGCATAATGCAGCTTATAGCTGGCAGCCAGCTTGTCAGTATTCAGTGATAACAGTATCAAGTGTGTCATTGTGCAGAGTGTATGTATATGATGCTATGATTACTTTCAATTCACCTGTGACAATATTTGTGAAGAAAAGGATGGTAAAACATTGGCAGATAAGAGAGATGGTTCACAGCAAAAAAAAAGAAATAAAAAAATAGGCCATACACCACAGCTAAAATGAGCTATGTTCGTTTAAACTATTCCATGTTAGGAAAGAACTAAGATGTAGCTGAAAATTGAGCCTGGCTTACCCTTTATACTTACATTTTCCCACTACAGTGGGAGTCTGCTTAGTAAAAGAAAATTACGAAACTGGGAATCATATGTTAGGCATTAAATAATTTTACAAATTTTGCAAAATTTCATCTTGCCTCATTCTTGTGGATCGCGTGAGACATCTTGTATCATGAGATTTGTGTCTGTTACTCAAAATCTACGGGTGCGGACGGACACAAGTCAAACATAAATCCCAGTAGTTTTAAAGGTGATGTTTGTCACAGTGTATTTCAGATGTCATAACCTTGAACAATAAAGGAAGTATGTATAATTTTTCACATGTGCCCGTGGGAGCTTCAGGAGAATCATGGTAAATGCAGCAATACAAACTCCTCCTCCGGCTGTGGTAGCTATAACAGACATGTCAACCTCTGGAGGAGTGCCACCCCACATGTGATATCATTTAATGATAACTATGATTATATTCACAACAAACTGTTGGTCGTTGTTAACACGTTTATTTGCAAGTTTCTACACTTTATAATAATTTATTTATGTTTAATGAAAAACGGTCTAAATTTTACATATTGTCACTTTAATTTAACTGTTAATTCTCTTCAAATAAAATGTTAACTCTGCAAACATTTTACTTTGGCCTTTCAAATCCTTGTCTATTTTTGGGTCTTAGGAAAAAGAATACTTTTTACAATTAGGTCTCCAACATAAACCGGAAATCTGATGATGCACAATTAAACACAAGTATTTTGTGGTTTAAACGTGTGCAAATAATAAACATTTTTTATACCAATTATCCTCATTAGGGGGTCCTCGCCCAGGTGGGGCCATTGAACCTATCCCAGCTGACTTTGAGGGAGAGTTACACCTTGATTTGGTCACCGGATAACAACAGGGTGCATATGTGAAAAACAAACACCTACAACATGGAGAACTGAGCGTCTTCAAACACAATGTGGGTTGCTTTTGGAATGTAGGAAAAAAGTTAAAGTACAAGCACTGTGAGAACATGCAAATTTTATCAAGTAAAAAGGTCACAGCTGAGATTCAAATCTTCAGTCTTAGGATTTCTGAGGCAGAGGCTGGCAAGTGGATGATCATTTGTGGAAGCGCAACATTCATGAAACGCTGATTAATATGTGCCTTTAGGATCATATTTGTAGCTATATCACACCCTTTCCAGGCTGTTATGGCTTGAAACAGTTATGTAGCTATTAAAAAACATGTTTTATCACTGCTTATGCAAGCATCTAACTCACACATTGCAATGTATATGACAGAGAAAACAAAAACCTGTGCAATAATAAACCACATGCACATCAACCAAAAAAATAACACAAGCAGGCCAATAGGTGCAACGAAATCAGGGTAACCTAACGTTACACAGCTGCTTCCTCATTTCCACTGCCTGGAGGCAAAGAAATGCTGCTTTAGTTTGGCGGTAAACTAACAAGGGTGGGGTCTCTTCCTACTTCAGGACAGTTTAACTGTGGACTACGTATAACATGTTTGTTTTTTTCCTGCAAGCGCAAATAACAAAGCCGATCGCACAATGTGTTTGTAAGAGTTACATGACAAATAGTCAGAAGTAGTCAAAATGCAAGACACTCCCCTTAAAACATAAAATGTATTGTAGAACATGATCAAAAACGTATCTCTAGTGAGGTGAGCTCAAATTTGGCTTACGTCACAGAGCGAGTCGTGTCGGGCTATAAGCATAGTCATAAAGTCGACTTAGAAGCGCTTTTTGAGCAGCGCTTGTTTCAATGCTGTCAAGTTACATTGCACACTTATTGAGCCTATTTAAAAAGCTATCCCCCCCCCGTCCGTACCTGTGCCGAATTGCGATGGGTGTGTGTTTCTTTGCATTTCAATCCGTTTTGATCCGGGTGGGTTAAAGTTTCCATGAGGGGCCGGTCGTACCATACTCCCCCCTGAACCATGGCGAGTGCTTGTGTCGGCTGTCAACTTTGAGCATGTATCAAGGTGCATTGTATCGACTTCCTCCTTGTGTCGCGTCACTGTCAGCCTCCCATGATTTTGTAATTGGTGCCGGCTACCACGACAGACCGCTGGGAAAAAAAAAAAAAAAAAGAAACACACACAGTGTGTGTGTGTGTGTGTGTGTGTGTATATATATATATATATATATATATATATATATATATATATATATATATATATATATATATATATATATATATATATATATATATATATACACAACTGTGTGTGTTTATCTTTTTTTGTGTATATATATATATATATATATATATATATATATATATATATATATATATATATATATACTCTGCGATGGGTGTGTGTTTCTTATCCATTACACAATGTCAATAAAAATCTTTTGAGACAGATCTTTAAAGGGTAAGTCAAGTACAAATGTGTCCTCAAAAATTTGTTCTATGCAGCACAACTAGTCTAAACACAGTGAATTCTAATGAACACTGTCTTTGTGGTCAACGACTTAAGCAGTAAAATCCACCTGTTTTATTTATCTCAAGACGCAGCCATTTTGCCACTTGCTTTTGACTTACAAGTTTGCCCCCTTTGACCCCTTGCTGGGGGCTGTGGTTTCTAGACCAATCGTGAACGTCAAATGACTAAACTTATTAGAGGTGAGTCATCATTGGTTATTACCTGAGCACCAAACAACTGGGATGTCCTATTTAGTGGACGGCAGGTGGCAAAGGCACTACTGCCTGAAATTGATAAAAATGAATGGATTTTGCTCCCTAATTCATATTTCACAAACACAATGTTTTTTTGTTAAATTGTTTTAGAATGCCGTGTTTAGACCAATGGGGTCGCACAGAATCACATATTGTAGAACACGTTTTACTTGAATTCTTATTTACTCTAGTGTTGGTCATATTAATATGATTTGATAGGTAGTATAGTATGACGTTTTTACAGACATATCTTTGTTATCAACGTTTGTTCATTTGTTGCAAAATTGTAGGTTGCAAGGATGCAGCTGCTGCAGCCAAGCCAACAATCTTTTTTCCAACACACACAGTAAATCTCCTGTGCCACGGGGTGAAGGACTTTTAAGTGTTTGGGCAAAGGTAGCAAATGCACATTCATGTCAAGTGTTTGTCAAGATTTGTTTCACGTCCAAAAACAAGCTCTGAAAAACAGCTTTATTTTTATTGACTCATTTATTTACTTTGTCGCCAAAAAATAATGTATAAAGAATAAGGCAAATAATTCATAATATTCTTTTGCAACAGCACTAGAGTGCATATTAAGAGCCTGAAAATAGTATACACAATTAGATAGGTGAGGAAAACACGCAGTCTAAAAAAAAAACCAAAAAAAAAACTGTCGTAGGACTGTACTGCCTTTGTACCAACAGATGGTGCTGTTGCTATGTAGTACTCTACTTTGAGTGTGTAGTTGTCGCCGGTTGCACGGAAATTAAAGGGGACGTCAGCCCCCAAATTGTCTTACATATTTATTATGTGTCCATACTAATTTAAAAACATTCTGATTTAATATTCAATTTCTGGAGTATTAATTAAGCAGCAAAATCAACCTTTCTATCCACTTCAAGGGGCGACCATTTTATTACTGGCTGTCGAGTGAAAATGACATCACAGCCGCTCAGGCAACGACTAATCGGTTTTCTGAGTGACGTCATCTTATTTTTGCAAACCGATCCGTGAT
Source organism: Hippichthys cyanospilos (assembly GCF_059441005.1). Classification (NCBI taxonomy): domain Eukaryota; kingdom Metazoa; phylum Chordata; class Actinopteri; order Syngnathiformes; family Syngnathidae; genus Hippichthys; species Hippichthys cyanospilos. Next base: position 14,736,510 of record NC_142376.1, on the reverse strand, counting down.
TGGTCCTTACCTGAGTCCTGAGCAACTATGATTGCATTTTCAGTTGCCAGTGAGTGACAAAATGTTCGCCCCCAGATAAACAAAAATGGGTGGATTGCCACTATTTTCATATTCCACGAACACAATATTAATCAGAATACCATTTTTAAATCAGTAACGCTTCATAAATGATATTGTTATAAGTAATTTAAATTCAGTAATATTTACGATAGAATCATTGGATTAAGAACAAAGTCAATATTATGCAAAGACCAGAAAACGTATTTGAATTCGTCATCGTCTAATAAAAAAATAGCACTATGTATGTTTTACTCCTTTGAAATGTTCTCTTTACTCCAATCGAATTGCTTCTGACACTGTACAGGCCAATGTTAGTGCTGCTCTGTGGCATGACACACAAAATCTGCTGTCATTCACGGATCAGCGCTGTAGCTCCCTTGTTAGGGAGGGTGCTCGTGGGAGGTGGTGCGCAGCCTGACACATGAATGAAGACAGCATAGGGCCGCTGGAGATCAGGGGAATTTTCGATTAAAGCGAAAAACAGAAAAGAAGATACAGTACTGTGAAACGTTCCTGCTGGGTGGAATCCAGCAGTTAGAGAGAGAATAAGTGAAATGAGGGCCCACCGGTCTCTTACACTGCATTTAAGGTACCCGATTCTTTCAATTCTATCTTCCTACCTCAGCTTGCAGTCTTGAATGGAGATGTGTTATTTGTACTTCTTGATTGCGAAGAATTTATTCTTCGTTTTGCCGCAAAGGCCACTTGCGTGGGGTGAGATATTGGCAGCAACTTTGTTAGGCAGATAGTAAAAGGGTAAATAGGCAATGGTTATACGCAACCTGCAATTGGCTGGCAACCAGCTCAGGGTGTCCCCTGCCTACTGCCCAAAGTCAGCAAGCCTGCGCCCCTTGTGAGGAGAAACGTCTCTAGAAAATGGACGGATGGGTTATAAGTGAAAATCTTGATAGTCATAGAGACAAAGTCACATCTAGTTAATAGTTGGTTTTTTTCATGAACAAAGGGTTTCATAAAATATCTCGGGTACAACAAATGATATCCAAATCAAATGAAATCTTTATTCATTTAATCCCCTCATAACCTTGTCCCACGTGGTAATAATATGGCTGAGGTAAGATGTTCTCTCGATAGTCTTGGAGATTAAAGCAATAAAACTCAAATACTAGAGTTGTGTGATGCTATGTTGATTAAACCATTGTAACTTTGTGTCTTGCCATGTTTGGGGTTCATATTGTATTCCAAAGGTGTCGTTTCGGAACTGCTGTTTGTTGAAGCACTAAGATAATATTGCTGAGGATGATTAGAGTGCATTCTACTTACTTGTGGTGCTGAGCTGCATCTGTGAGCAGCTCACCAGTAGCACTCCGTGGTCCCAGGGATAAAAAATTGGGGCACCCCTCTGCGCTTTCTGATTTACATTACCAGGGCAAAAGTCTGGATACATCGTTTGATTCAGTGATCTTTCATTTTTGTAAACTTCCTCAGTTGTAGATACAGTAAGTCATTGGTGATGTCAACAAATATAAAGGAATATATTTGGTCAGCAAAAATGTTTTTATCAAAACAGAGAATCTTTAATAGTTTATAGTCTTCAAAGTAGGCACATTTTGCCCAGATAACAGCTTTTTACGTCTTGGCAGTTTCTAAGACTGCATTATAAGGTTCATGATCCTTTATGAGCTGGAATGACTTTCACTTTACATCTGTGCATTATAAAAAGTCAATTGCCTGACTTTCTTGACTTCATAATGAGTTTGAGAGGTTTGAATTTAAATGTGTTTGCATTATGTAGGCCCAATTGTGTACTAGGTATGTTAGGTATCCCATATATGTCGAATAAAAACTGTGCTCTGCTCAAACCTTTAGCACAAGTCATATCAATTACTGTGAATTAAAACAAAAGCCTTTCAAGTAAAAAAAACAAAACAAAACTTATCCCTGCATGGAAAGTTCCGTTCAGAAAGCACCTTGTTTCATGTTTCTCAGCGCAATAGAAAATTGGACCCACCTGAAATCTTTGCTGCTTGTTATTGATTGATGTTTTAATTTCCTCACTGGATTGATTATTTCATTTCCAGAGCCCTAGTGTCCCATCCTTACGTTTACCACAAGATTATTAAATGCACATGCCCTTTTTTAAGATGAGATGGGGGAAATTCATTAAAAGTCACCATGAAACAGATTCCCTACCTTGAATACAAATCAACAGCCAAACTACCGGCATTAATGGGAAAATGCACACAGCGCTCAGTGGGGCTTCTTGGTCAAATACTACTTTAATGTTGGTGTCATGTAAAATTGGATATTGGAAACCCCTTGTTTAATGATCTTGTAAGCAATAGTAGTAACACATTTTCAAGTTAAATAATACACATTTCTTCCCCTTGGTAATTATCAGTGTGAACATTCTATCAGTGAGTCTTTTTCTGTTGGGAATTTGGCCATCTAGTGGCAGTATCTGAAATAGCACCTTCCTCTTGGCAAAATATCCATGCCTTTGTTTGACTGGAAGCAATTGTTTGCACAGGCTTAAGTTGGTTATGTTGGTATTTGCACTCAGTATTCACAGACTGAATTATGCGGGATCTACATTTTTATAGGTGTCAAGCTGTGCTGTTGGAGACCGGTCGTAATGCAGAGCTATATTTAAACTTCCCCTGGGGTGCCATTAAATCATGTAATTTCTTCGTCAGGCTCGGCTGACCTCATTTTAATACTCACATCATACAGCATTAGGGAGAAAACATCAAAAAGAGGAATATTCCATTTTGTATCCATGCACATCTCACATTTACATTAACTCTACTTTGCAGACCTGCTGATCGCATAATCCTAAACACAGACTAAGACACAGTTGCTTGTATTAGGATGGTAACGTGGCAGCAATGGGATTTAATTTGTTCCGTTATGACTGTGCTGCTTCTGTTGTGAGCTGCAAGGAGGGAGACTTTAAAATGATTTTGGCTAAATGCAAGTCTGTTAAGACCACCATGAGAATTGATGAAATTATAACTTGAGACATTAAATTGCCTGTTTTGTTTTGGACCATGGAATGTTTTACTCAGCACAGTGTTTCGTCTAGGATTTTTTTTTTTTCAGCGGTGGGAGCAGGTGTGTTTACAAGAATCATGCTTTGTAAAAAAAAAAAAAAAAAAAAGAAGAAAGAAACACTTGATTGCAATTTAGTTCTCCCCAAAAATCATTCATTGGGCAAGAAATTTGAAGGACTGGTGTAGGGCTGAACAATTTTAGGAAAAATTATAATTTCATTTTTTTTCTATCACATGTCAAGTTCGCTGTTTGTGCCGTGCTAAATTAAATAATTTAGCATTATTTTATTGCATAACTATATAAATATTGTTAAAAAATTGCTGTTTAAAGCTCTCCATCTGAATGAATGTCTAGCTAGACATCGGTGGAAAGTCTACAGGGTTTGAATCATTTATAGGCAATGTATGTGCAGGCGCAGACGCAAATGCTGAAACTAATGTTGCAACAATAAAATAAATTGAAGTTTCAATGCTTTATTTTTTTTGACACAGCTGAATAGGAATTTGTCAAAAAGCCCTAAAAGGCATCATCCCTATTTGACACGCCAAAAAGTTCCTTCCAATTAAATCCCGGACATCTTTCTCCTTCCTGCTTGTCGTTTGCACAAACATAACACAACATTACTCTTCCACGGGTAGTCATCTTCAGACCCATCTAATTTGTTTGTAATGGAGGTCTCCAGAAATGCTTTGCTGAAGCCTTCTTTACCCAAATGATGACCATGGTGAGATCAGAGTGTGGATCGGTTTCCCTTTGCTTTGTTCTCCCTTCCAGCTGAAGCAATCCACGCATGCCATCGCTCTCACAGTTTTTGTCTTAAACGGACAAGTCAAGCCGTCTTTTCCTTTTCGCAATGGGTAAAGTCCACCGAAAAAATGATCCACGCAGCCTAATTGACAACAAAGAGGCAATAAGACAGTGCTTGCAGAAAGTGCATTTGAAAGTGCAAACGTGCTAAAAGGGATGCATACTATAGCGAAATACAGGTACATGTAATCGTTTTAAGCCTTGTAAATGACAAGATGTTACTTATTGCTCATTCAAATTAATCTTATTAAAACACAGATATGTGGAGAAAATTAGTCTAATTTTGAATTATGCAGGTATAAGTTAACAACCCCCCCATATGGGGGTTGAAAATGAGAAAAAAAAAAAAACTCATCTTGTACACTGAGAAATACATTACTTACTATTGACAATATTTTAAAGGAAGAAAATATTAAATGGCCATCACATAAATACTTCAAGAGACACCTTTAAAGAGCCCAAAGTTTCATCACTAGCCTTTGGCGGAATGTGCTACTTGCTAGTGGATAGTTTATTTGCCACCACAATAGAGAGGATCTGCACAACAAAGTTGGTTCGCTAACGCTGTGTAAAAACTTACCTTGCCACACACACACACACACACACACACACACACGCACACACGCGCACACACACACGAGTCGGCTTGAAAGTTCATGGAGTAAGAGGGAGTTATGGGTGGCTTTGTGGGAGAATGAGACACTGTGTTGTTGCTTACAACAAATGGGGAGCTGGTGGATGATTAAAAAAATGGACCATTTGGAGGAGTTGGTGGTTTATTGTTTTTGTTGAATTTAATTCTGCTGAAGGGGGCATATTGGGCTTAAGATGTTTTATTTCTGCCTTTCTCTTCCTACCTGAATTCTTCTGCCGATCTGTAAAATCTTCTTTAGAAAGCATGAATTAGATAAATTGAGGGCTTTATTAGCACGGTCAGTCAAGGTGATTCTATCAACCTGAAGTTTCATGAATGATTAGTGTCTCCTACATAAGTCATACTAAGTGAAAAAAAAAAAAAAATTGTGACAGAATAATATTACCACTGAGACCAAAGCCATTCCTTCATCTGAGGAGTTAAATTTGGGCCCTTCACCATTGTTTCCAGCAAGCCAACCTTGTGACAAATCTATTGGCCTTATGACACCAACTCTCTGCAAGGTTCCAGACTCCCAGTGAGGCTCCTCCTGGCTGTAATTACCGTTTCCTATCTACTCGAGTCCCGAGCAGCTCCAGTGAGACTGCACATTAAATCTCCACTCCAGCTTGTCCAAAGTCAGTCCGACAAACAGTGGCTGGACATGCACGTGTGAGACACTGTCTCCTGGAGGTGAAATCCTGCGGTGCGCTTGATGAATGGACCAACACGGGCTGATTTTAATGGATGGTCTCTTCTCCGCTCACGGGGCCAATCTCCAGTCACTGTCACACCAGGCAAGTGTGTCGAGGAGGATGGATGGCGGGCTGCCGTGTTCGGGATCGTGAGGAAAAGAATATTGTCTCGTGGATACACGGCTGATGGGAATCACAGTGGGACGAGCTGCCATTTTCCCCGCAAAGCAGTATGTTTATAGGGGATGAGCTGTCAGAAAAAGAGATGCTGTATGTGAACAAAGGTGTTGGTGACAACTATGTTGTGGAACATCAGGCATATTTTATACATTAGATGTTCCAGCTTTCCTAGTTCTATACTGAACATCCTGTTCAAGATTGCGGCGAGCTGGCACCTGTCCCAGCTCACTTTGGGCAAAAAGCGGGCAACGCCTTGGACTGGTGCCCAGTTATTCGCAGCGCTCACCTTTGCATTGTCACTTTCCCACATTGAATGGGAAATAAACCTAAGATGCCAGCATGGAATGAAATGACACGCCAGAGTTTCAATTGTCAGAATTCAGCAGCATGTGTGTCATTTTAATTTAAGATACACTTAGAGCGTAGGACGTTTGTGTGAATGCTGGGAGTAATTTTTCACTTGCCTCAGTTTAAAATATTGAGGTGCAAAAACACATTTGAAATGAAAATAGGATAATTGCACTGCGTTGAAATATTTGCTACTGCGATTCTGTTTGTCAAACCAAAAGAGGAGACATTTGCCACAATTTGAATAAAATAAAGTATGTATAGCCAAAGTCGTTATACTCAACCGTTCACAACCAAGAGCAACATGTCAGTCCTTACAAAAAGCGTAACTGATAGCGCATTGAGCTTGTTTGCCATGCCATCAAATTTGCATTAGTACAGCAAGTGAAATTGAAATAAAAAGAGCGACGTAGACAGATAGCTGGAGGGTCTGTTTTCCTTTTTTACATGCCATTTTTGTTGGGCACGGTTATTATGAGTGTATCAATCCGCATGATGCCACACTAAGAATCTGCTCATTTGCTGTGCACAGCTCATTCTCATACTGTGAAATCACAGTTACTGTACTCGGAAGTCACATTCAATATTTGCTATTCTTCCGACTTCTGCAAGAGCAGAATTTTAATAGGTTTTAGTTTGGCACGTAACGGCTTTGCGTCCTTGTCAATGTGCTGCGGGTTTTATCTCGTTTTGTGGGATGGTGACAGCATTGCAACCATGCCTTTTATTTTCCAGTGACTGACAGCGAATGTAGTTAAAACTGTGAGTTTAGACACTACGGAGTATATTATTATGAAATCTGGAAAGTACTTTATCAGCAAAGAGAGCTCTGTGCGGCTACGGTAATGACCCATCACCAAAGCTGAGTGTTTCGCTTCAAAGCCCAGATAGACCGATGTATTTTTCATTGAACACGAGCATAAAATAAAATTCTTGGAAGATTCTGCCTCTGTGCCTACAGCTCACTTCACTCAGTAACCTCGGAAGTGTTCTAAAGTAGAGTCGATACAGGAAATGCACGAAAAAAAGAATGCAAGTTAATGTTTCATGTTCACCCGAGGAACTGAATGAGGATCAATATAACAAATTTAATGCTGTATTTCTCAAACCTCTGTGCGGTTCTTTTGATATAAAACTGAAGTACCAAGTATGTTTACTTCTTCCTGAATGAATAGGATTTTTAGCGGATGTCTTCAAAACTACCGTGAAAAAAAAAATCACACTATTGGGTGTTATTTTTCAAGCTTGTGCGCTAAAAGCTTGTCAATGTTTAATGTAGCGTTTTGTGCTGACTTAAGGGATTGTAGTCCTGCAGTAGAGTTGCTCATGGCGATCAAGCAATGCTGCATACGCGGGTGCTGATCACCAATATTGCACGCTGCGAGAAAAATGCCTAAACTGCATTTTGAACATCAAACAAAAACAAACAAGCAATCATGACATTGATTTGTCTATTTGTAACAATTGAACGTATCGAGTGTGAAGTCTTATTTGCTGTAATGGTAAATTAATGGTGCAAGTCCGGATGTGCCGTGAAACAAAACACAATCACGATGGTGGCTGCTTGTCACAGTGGTGGCAACAGGCATCTGAGGTGTGCGTGTGTGTGTGTGTGTGTGTGTGTGTGTGTAGGGGGGGGGGGGGGGGGGGATTTTTTGCGGTGGCATGTTAATCATTGGGTTAAAAAGGTGAGTGACTGATGGGCATGTGTGAATGCTCCTCCAGTTGCAAATGTTGAGTAGCGTGGACACATGGGTGAGTCGCTAATTGGGGCGAGATTTGAAGTCCCTGTCACTCAGCATCATCTTTACTTCATGCGCTCCCAGACAAAAGCAAGATGAAGCATGTAGCGATGAGACACTCAAGTAGCCATATTCAAACTGACAATTTATCATCCAGTATTTTTCTTTGTTGATTTTGTGCTTGAATTCATGACAATTTCTACGTGTCAAGTAAGTTTATTTCACACTTAAATGATTTTATTTATTCATTATCGAGTATTGTATTGTGGAAAACGTTTCGATCTTTTAACATTTATAATTATTTGATATGACTCAAATTCTGCTTTTTTAATGTCTTAACTGAAGATGTTTTCTTTCATAGACATAGTTTTAATCGGTGGTATCCCAGAAAAGAAATACAAAGCAGGGTGGAATACATTTTTTGTCTAGTAATAGTAAAAAAAAAAAAAAAGCATAATAATGAACCAGATTAGATCGGATCAGTGTCTATTTTACTGGTTCTGTGATGAAAGGGACGAATGGATAATCCCAAAATACATATCATAAAGCCTCTATTTTAATGTTATTTATTTAATTATAACACTAAGGTAAATTGTGACCTAGAGTAGACAGTTGGCAAGGGTTGATGTAAACCCTTTCTAAATAGATTGACAGGCAATCAGAAATGACACATTGGCGTCCCGTCATTCACATTCACACGTGTGAATAATTATGGTATGTATGTTTTGAGGCTGTGGCAGCAGCGTCACCACCTGAGTGGTGTATGTGGGGTGACCTCTGTAACCGCTGGGCTACTCACACATGCACACTCACTGGACACATATACATAGTTAGTGTAGATGGCTGGAATAAGGGTGTGTATTTTCTCTAATACAAAAGGGCAATCTCAATCATTATTATCAGATGAACTCTTCTCACAGGTTGACAAAGAAATAATTGTATATCTGGCAATGTCTTTTGTGTATTTAATTCATGAGCCAATTATTTGCTTCCTGAATCTTAAACTAATGTGTATGTACATCATAGACCGTTAAAACAATTCACATGCTATCCTGACACACAATATCAACAAGCATGTGAAACTCAGCACTCAAACAAACAAACAAAGAATACATAACATCCCTAAGCAAAATAACAACCTGCTTGGATTTCGCTAACCCACTAATGCTTCAAAACAAGCAAATTAAAGCTGCAGATGCTGAACAAACACTGAGAGAATACTCAATAGTCTGACAAATGTTTGTTGAGATCACTGATTCCCAACCATTGCGTAGCGGCATGCCTGTTTGCAGTTTTACCTCATTTACTGCAGGAGTATTGATGGGAAATTTGGCCTGCTTTTGAAAAGGGCTTTCAACTTCTTTGCCAATAACCACTGAATTGACAGGTTAACCCTTGTGGCATTATGTTACAAATTATGGAAATTCCTTTGATTTTTTTTTGATGATATCAAAACAATCAATGGGAAAAAAACACTCGGGAACTGAAATTTCCAGCCGATGAATAAATCATGTGAAATGATTCTGACATTTCTATGTGATCAGCTGGACGTGAGAGATTTTGTGTACAAAAATAACCATTGTCCAAATTTTGGACCAAATAAAACCATTATAATTACAATTTTGGGGATGTATTTTAGTAGGATTTATTACTTGATTTTCTTGCGATTTTTGCAACATTCCATTGAGTGTTGGTCAAACTATGTTAGCAAACAGAAAATTCTTTGTTGACTTGTGTTTCACCTCAAGACAGTACGTGGCGGTAGAGACCAGTTAATGGCTATGTCTTAAAGTGTCATCATCACGTCACAGACTCCAAAGACAGACCGTACCATTTTTCATTTTTTTGTGGGTGTTAATAAATTGAACCTACATATATATGAATAGAACTGATGCCACTGAACAATTTGAGTGAAGGAAAAAAAAAACATAAATAACCTAATTAACCCGATTACGATTTTAAAAGAACTTACAAAATTAGGGAAAAAATACAATGTGTATAATTTACACTGTGTGTGCACAAGGGTTATTGGCGTCAAGGACATATGGCATCTTTATATTCAAAGATCTCTGTATTAGGAGGGTAACCTTAGGTAAGATTATCCATAGTGTATATATAAGCTGTATAGAGTGTATAGAGTGGACGAATCGGTTTAAGAGTGGTTAGCACGTCCGCCTCACAGTTCAGAGTCCTGAGTTCAATTCCAGCTTGCTCCGGCCTTCCTGTGTGGAGATTGCATGTTCCCCCCGAGCCTGCGCGGGTTCTATCTGGGCACTTCGGCTTTCTCCCGCACTCCAAAAACATGCATGATAGGTGTAATGGATACTCCAAATTGCCCTCAGGTGTGATTGTGAGAATGTGAATGGTTGTTTGTCTCAGTTTGCCCTGCAATTAGCTGGCAACCAGTTCAGGCTGTCCCATCCCAACTGCCCACAGACAGCTGGGATAGATGTGTGTCCTGTAAGTTCAACAGTAAAAGTATTTCATGTTAAATGTGCCCTCTGTTTTTACCGTTTATTGACACTGTTTCAATATAACAGCTTGTTAATTTATTCCCCCCTGAGACAGATTTCCTTATTGTGTGAGTGGTCTCTTACTTTCATCGTATAATATATAGATGGAAAGATATCAACCACACCTGCGGGGGTGTTAGTGTGCAAGACAAGAGCGGTTTACAGCTGAGACTTCAAGGCTGGACTCCGGAGGCTTCGCCAAGTGTTAATTGAGGTGTAATTTGATTTGTTTTGCAGGCCCTTCTTCAGCCACTCCCAGTCCATTGAATCAGATCCCTTGTGATTACTCTCAAACCGCCTCTATGTCTATATACTGGCCCTAACTGGAAAGGATGAAATACATGTCATTGGGTAAATGAACAATATCAAGTAAAGTACAGTATAACCATTTAAAGTGACGCTTCTACAACAGCGCCACACCAAATTGCCTTAAATGAAATCCACACACAAACCCAAAGGAGTTATGTGGTTCAACATTAGGGTTTGCAGATAACTGTTAATTTATGCATTTTTTCTGTGCTTTACAATATTTGACCTAGGCACAGTTATCTAAATGCAGATCAGTTTGCATGATGGAAAATTTCTGGTTGGTTCGCCATGAAATTCTGCTTTTGTTACCGCCTGCTCAAACCATTTTGTATCACTTGGGCAAAAAATGTAAAGTGCAGTGTAGAAATTCTCAATGGTCTACTGTTCACATAGTATACACACACACACTTTACTTATGTTTTCTCAGAGGAGACGCCAATATGCATTAATGGAATTTTCAATATGACGAAGAAAGGACCACATGCAGGTCCAGGGGTTCGACAATTATTCATTACTATAGTCCATGTGTTTCGCAATGTGAGGGGCTCATTCTTGAATGACCTTTCCGCATTAGTTCCACTACAGCACACTTCATGAATGTTTAATGTTAAAGGTAGCAGTATTAGGTGTGCTCAGCTGATTTTGTAGCTTGACAAACACACATTAAGTGAAAGCTAAAAACAGAGGTGCTACAAACAGAACACCAATGATGATTAAATCCTTCTCTGACTCACAGAAAGCAGTTACATGTCAAATAGAAAGTCATTTAAATTATTCTCAATCCACACAAAGAAGAAAGCTACTGTTAACTATAGATTTGCTACTTTGATGCGCTATAGAACCCCACACCCCACCATAATTCCATTATAAAATGAGAGAATAAGAAATATGAAAGAAAAAAAATTAATGTAATTGTAATTTGCAGTTTTACATATAATGATACAAATGCGTATGTGTGCTAGTTTGGCAGCATGGCGGTTATGCAAATTGCAGTTACCTGACAGAAACCCATTGTATCTGCATAATAAACAGTGAAGTCACAAACAAGCATCACATCAAAGTCTTATAGTCTTCTGTTTGTAAGGTAAAAACAATCAAGCACTCATATCTGTCTGCCAGCATTCCGCAGCTCCCGCTTGATGAGGAGGCAGCACAAAGGCAATAAGTGTGTCACCGATGGAGTGTGAGGGTGACACAGATATGGGGAACTTCTAGCTACCTTCGATAGACAGAAAAAGCCAGGAAACTGCGGCACCAGCAATGCGCTGAATTTCACAGAGTGACACCATGCAAGGTTCATATATTAGAAAGTTAACTTCTGAAAAAGGGAACAAGCACACCACTTCAGATGAGTCAGCAGCATTAACTGGGCCGACGAGTTGAGCAGTGAATATCAATTCAGTCAAAACACTTGTAAATCAACAAAAAATACTGCAGAAGGTATGCTGTTTTTCCTAGTGACTGTAGAATTTAGTGCCATCTTATGTTCACTTATGGGATGCAGCGATTTTGAAGCATGTACACTGTGGTGTCTCAGAGAGACCACACTTTGAAGACGTTTCCCACTATGCTACATTTGCATCGTTTTTCTTTTGTGATAAACTTGAACATTGAGTCCTTGATGAGTTTTCTGCAGTACAGCTGGAGCCTGGCACTCATTTTGGACAGGAAGCAGGGTACACCTCGACCGGTCTGTTTCTTCTAGAATAACCAGCACTCAATCAGTCAAATGGACAAACAGAATGTCACAGATTAGTTCAAATATAAAAAGAAAAAAAACATTACTACACCTCACAAATATGTCCAAAGAGAGGTAGCAAGATGACCTGATTTTCTGAAAATCCAAATGCAAATTCATTGATTTTCTTGCCTATTTAATATAACGGCCCAAAAAAGCTGCCATTATTGTAAAGAATTGTATAATGTATAAAAACTCTCAGCCATTTCACTAACACCACTTAGAGAAGCAACTTGAGGTGTGCCTTTAAATATCCATTGGTTTTGGACTGCGAGAGGCACCGAGGAGGAAAATGGAGCTCTTTCTGCCTGTGCTGGGGCAGTGATGCAGAGAGCTGATCTCATTGATAATACATCAGCAGAGGAAATCCATCAGGACCGCATGCATTTAATGCATGAAGTCGACATTTATGCATAAAAGTGAGTGTGGCTTCCTGCTCTGAACCTGTGATGGGGCTAAGTGGGGACTGTCCTCTCCGGGGTGTCATCGAGCACAATAGCCAGCCCACATCCAGACAAGAGGATGAATCATTCATGTTGTTTGGCGACCTCGTCACCTCTTTTTATCTCCAGCTACTTATAGAGCACTGAGGGTAAAACGTATGAAGCCAATATGGAATGATTACCGCGTGTGCTTATAAGGAAAGAAAGCCGTGTTATTTCTCGTTCTTTGTTGTGTGTTTGACCTTTGAAAACATCACAGATTAAATCTTCAATTATTTATGAAGGCGCGTGTTGGGGATTGGACATTTCCACATGGCATTTTTGTTTTAAAAGAATGAGTTTTGCCTTAAAAAAAACAACAACATATATATATATATATATATATATATATATATATATATATATATATATATATATATATATATATATATATATTCATTTGCGCTCCAGTGTGTCATTTGCCCTTTCTAGCATGATAGTTAGACATTTTGATACATAGTACAAATCATTCAGTGGAAACCTGTTTGTGATCATTCTTTGTATAGCAAACTTGGCATTTATTTTTGACTCACTGAATTTTAATGATGTAAGAAAAAAAAGAACAAAAAACCCACAGTAACATCAAAGGAAAATAACAATAACATCAAACATTGTCCTAATTAGAAAGATTTTTAGCAGCGTTTGATATGCAAGTGGTGTTTTTCATCTGAGCCGCCTGAAATGTCATTTAGTGACATGGGTGGGGCTGAACGTCTCAATTAAAACCTGTTAACATGCATCATTCCATTCATCCCCATAAGATGAAAAGGCATCATTTAAACAGATCTACATGTCAGTGAGAATGCATTAGTGCGGCAGCCTGATAATGCAACACTCCAGGGACTGGAGTGTCTGAAAAATGTAGAGACAATTGGAATTTAAGATGCAGCATAATGAAACTAAAAATAATGATCAAAGATTCAAGGATTTATTTATTTATTTAAATAAGTAAACGGCAAATGCTTATTCTGACAAGACAGCCATTATTGGTGAAGCAGTACCGGTAGCGGTACCATTGACGATTGATTTCACCTCTAGTTGGATGATGGGTGGATTGGCTTCCAATAGAAAAAGGTGGAATGTTATTCATCAGTGTACCAGATGATCAGTCCAGGGTATAGTCTGCTTTGAGTCATCTGAAATAGGCTCCAGGTTAACTTTTACATAAGCACTTTCTATTTATCCACTTTACCTGCAGGATGGATATTTGAATCAGAATTTTGCAGTAGTTTTTATTTTTGCTGTATAGGGTTTTAAATGCTTTGTTCCAAAGGAAGTTATTGGCTAGAGCTATTACAAAACCCCTCATCAATACAATTTCATTCGTATGGAATAAACAGAAACTAAAAGCTTGTATGCCCCTCATTTTCCACTGTGGATACATAACCAGATGCTTTGCATAGAGTTCATTGTCACAGTGCTGCCCCTTAAAGAGCCCGTATCAATTAAAATTAAACTTTTTGGCACTTGCAACTGTGACGAATAAGGAGGCACAAACAGAGACTGAACACAAAATAGCAAATCAAAGATTATTTATTAACAGAAAGAACATGTATGGAAAGTATCAACAAAAGAACCAACTGGGATATCAACGCGAGAAAACCAACACCAACCACCCAAATAAAAAAAGACATCACAACTACGTAGAGTCTATGTCTAACCAAAAATCAACATTGGTATCGTCAATGTGAACCGCTGCTGGGGAATCAACACTCCCGGGGAGCAGAGGCAGCAGAGGGACACCATCTGAAGCATTAACTATGTATAAGCACGGAACTAGGCGGAAACGGAGTGGCCACTGTAGCCAAGCTTGGAACGATGAACCAACAAGGAGCGTAACGCTAGCAAATGCAGCGAATGATCGGACGGGATCCTTGTGCTCCGGATGCACTTCCATTTACAATAAATGACAGATGATTATCAGGTCTGCAGATGGTTCTTCCCCCCCAGTCAAAGATATGGGAACCCCTGCATCTACAGAAACGACCCCACACAGAGGCCATGACACTCACCATCTTACAATGTTACAGCCTAAACATTCTCAAAGTGTTATTTTCCTTCTATTATGCAAATACCCTCAAATCAAAGCTAAAAGCCTACAGTTAAAGTGCTCCTGTTTTAGTTTCAAGAGTTGTTTTCAGGAAGAAAAATGAAAATTGCGTTGGTTGGTTTCTGAAACCCAATATTCGTTTGCAAAGGACAAACCGTAATTAGCTAGCAGCTTCTGCTGTATACCCAACTCAACTATTCAACTACTAACGACCGTGAATAAATGTGGTCACTGCGCGAAAGACTGCGGAGGCTAATGTAGGACAGCCTCACTGTAATTCTGCATCATCCTCCAACACAAATGTGAACGGCAGTGCACGATGCTGAAGATTAAAAGAATTACTTGGAATTTAAACCCCCCAAAAAGACTGCATTTAAGTCTTTAGATGACCCAGTTTTTTTGACATCCATCCAGTAGATTAGTTGCTCTGGAGGCATCTCAATGTAATGCTTTTGAATTGAGTATTCAGTGTGAGTATATGCCTGCATTCAAAGGATTGTGCACACACACGCGCTCACAGAAACACAGGCGAAAAGATTTTTATCTATTTGTTTGTCTAGATAGAACTTATTTGTTTTGGTTGCAACCCATTGTTAGTTCATCGAAAAACAGTGAGTGACCTAGATATAATTAACCCCCTCCAACCCGAAGGAAATGGTGTTTAAAAGTGCCTCTGCACCCTTCAACTTGCCCTGCATGTCAATGGGGAGCAGCTCTCCATGTTAAAGTCAAGTTTCTAATAGAAAGAGATATCACAGCCCGCCTTCAGCATGTCGGGCTGGCAGCACAGTCTGCAAGCACTCACAGGAACATAGTAGACAGGTGAAGGGAAGAATAAGCTTGTCTTGAGGCTGGCAGGTTTAGTCACAGGAGCTGGATACATTCTGAAGCCTCTGCTATTGTTAAATTTAGTTTCACTTACTGAGAACGGTTATTGCCCTTAACCATGGTTTGCATTTCACTTCTCTTTTACAATGATGCCAAAGACGAATACATGTTTCTGTCTCTCGTGTTTAGTTTAATTAGAGTGTAATTTTAACAGCTGAATAAGTGCGCACAACAGCGCATGAATCACATTGCATGAGAAAACAGAGTCATTGGAGCATGAGATCACACTTTTCTTTTAATGTATTAGTCTAATGTAATGTGAGTTTTCACTTATTATGTATATCAGTGCAATAAGTATCTGTTGGTTTGAATAGTACTCTGGGGAAAATGGTAACAGTGAGCTTTCTGGAATGAGTTTTTTCTGTGATCGTGTCTCATGTTTATCATGTGTACTATGTTTACTATGTTTGTCAATCTGCTCATCTGTATGTCCTTTCCTATACGTACGTAAGTGAAAATTTTCCCATTTATTAAAATCTTGTAGGCTCAGTGAACAAAATCAGTACATTCAAGTGCACAGAGAATATTTATCTGACTATTCACATACAAACAAAATAGACAGCCTGAAAGACAAATTACAGTGTTGCGGCCCTTGGGGACCTTATCATACTGTACTTAGAATAATAAGTGTATGCGCTCCCTGTCATGAAAAGATGCTTGTTGCTCATGCATGAATCAACCTCGCACGATTACTTAGGTCATCTGTTGCTCACACGCTCGCAATATGTTATGGTGGGCATAATATCAATAAGGCATAACTATTTTAAGGTACTGTATTTAACAGGGATTGATATGGTTAAATGCGCAGATGTAAATGGAAAAAAACATCAGTGCATAATGATTCATTAAAGTGCAATTCATTGGATTTCAAGTAGCACTCAGTATCTAAATTTCACATTGTACATAATGATAATAAATGCCACTTCATCTTGAAGGCTAAATGGCTCGAATCAAGTGCATAATTAAATACACATTTTTGGAGCATCTCCAATAGCTCTTTATCAAAAACTAAAGTGCACATTAGTACTATTTTTACAAAACAGTAACTATCATCTTTAAATTACATTATCTTGCCGATACTAAGAAACAGGTATTTTTTTTCTTCTTATGATTCTGCAGATTCTGCCCTTTTCCCCAAAAGAGAGCAGTACTCTGCAAATGGTGTTTTTCAGTAGGATACAGAAGTGCTGACACGTCAATTTTCTCAACCTCCCTGTGGGAGGTGGGATCTGAGGGAGGGGAAGGGTGTCGAATAAAGAAAGCAAAGGCAGAGATAAGTGAGAGCAAAAAACTTCACATCTGGAAATCAGAGCTTTCTGCTCTTGCAGAGGAATCAGGGCTTCAGTAATCCAATACCTGCTTCCCAATCGTGGCTCTAATAGAGTATGTTGATTTTTGATGGGGTTGTCATGTGTAATGGCCCTCTGTGATTATCATGTGAGCTCTAAATAAAGCCATTAAACCTGCTGATTTAGCTTGATAAAGCAAGACGTTTTATCGTAAGCCGACAAATGCGTCCCGTTTTCCTTTTAATTTAAAAAAAAAAAAAGTTTATGATGGAGCTAAAGATAAACACGAGAACATCAAGTCTTTTGGGCTTTGTTCAGAAGGTTTGCGTGTCCTAGCATATGAAGAATTAAATGACATATGATAACAGATCTTTTTCTCGTTCCTTGTCAGAATGTCAGCACTACTGAGGATCTGAGTGGCACGTAGTCCTACCCCGAGGCTTGTGGATTACATGTGCTGCGTACACGTTAAAGCCTCTAAAGCCTCGCCTCCGCAGAGCTGATCTGACTGCACAGTCATCCCCCTTACGTGCAGTTCGAGTCCACTGGCAACGAGGCCTCGGCTCTCCCAGGATGCCTGGCCCTTACTTCCACTTCAGCAGCACGCCGCAGTGCCCTGCGAAGGTCAGAACATGAGTAAATTTGTCAGCTTGCCTCTGCGTATGTTGGATCACCTAGGAACTGACCTACTGTTTCGCAATCACTGTACCATAAATAAACTCTGGCATGATATTCAGTGTAAATCAGTCAATTGCTATGTGGGGACTTGGGCTCTGAATCTTAAAACTTAACCTAAGACGTTTTGGACATTTGCTTGTCGCACGCGGGTTCCGGTCTTGGAGCCACATGGTACTTAATCACAGAGACTTTATGGACTATATGGACTATATGGACTATATGGTACTTAATCACAGAGACTATATGAAATATATTTCATTAAACATCAGTTTAATTTTAAAATCTGTATCATCTACTTGTGTATTCACTAGAGATAGACCGTTTTGTGTTTGAAAGGTTGATACCAATTATTGGAAGTCAAGGAGCCAGGGGCTGTGGAAGGGAAAATTTACTGGCATAATACATGTCTTAAAACAAATATGAAACCTTAAACTTTCATAAAATATTTTCATAACTTGATGAAACTTTGACATTCACTAATTGTTCGATTTGGCATGGCATGTTGGAATCACATTTATAGGCACTGCTAATTCAAGGATGGCATTAACGCCACCACAAAACAAACTACAAATGTGCTTGGTGCCTGCTATAGGGCATACGTCACATCTCCTTTTTTCCATTTATTAAAAAGATGGCAGTAGGTTCAACAATCTATGCGCGATTAATGCTGTCATGGCAAAAGCAGTAATAACGACTGAGTAAATGAATTGTTTGTCCCGAGGAGACAAAGAAAGGGAGGCTATCTGAATAATATGGCAGT
This sequence comes from Hippichthys cyanospilos, assembly GCF_059441005.1. Classification (NCBI taxonomy): domain Eukaryota; kingdom Metazoa; phylum Chordata; class Actinopteri; order Syngnathiformes; family Syngnathidae; genus Hippichthys; species Hippichthys cyanospilos. The sequence continues at coordinate 14,718,325 of NC_142376.1, read as the reverse complement.
CAATGATCGACAGTGACCTGGCTTTCACTCAGGGCGTGCGACCACAGATGAGAAGGAATTTCCCACCGACGCTACCCTGCTTGTATTCCTGGTGGACATTTAAGTATATATGGATGCTCGAATCAAAATAATATTGCTCATATTAGCTACTGGAAATTTGCCTGGTGGCAATAAATAGCCATCACCTTCATAGTTCACACCTCCACACTGACACAACTAGCCACTCAACAAACTCAAAAGTATATTACTTAGCCAAAATCAGGTTGATTACCTCATCGCTATTCAGCTTTCACACAGCCACTGGAAACAGAAAAGTAATTCAGTTTGAATGCAGGCAACAGGAGCACAGGCTTTCATGGGGCTATGTGCTGTTCCTCACGGGAAATGTTTTTCAAAGCACTACAGTTTTTGTCCATGTGGTGCTGCCTTAATCCATCCGTCCGTCCGTCCGTCCGTCCATCCATCCATCCATCCATCCATCCATCCATCCATCCATCCATCCATCCATCCATCCATCCATCCATCCATCCATCCATCCATCCATTTTTTAGTTGATGCAACCTCGATCATAAATCGTTGGGGAGTAGACAAACAACCTCTCATTCTCCCAAACATATCTAGGGACAATTTAGATTGTTCAACATACTTACCATGCAGAATTTTGGAATGTGGGAAGAAACTAGAATGCCCACATAGGCATGGGGAGAACATGCAGACTTCAGAAGGAAGGCTGTAGTCAGAAGCAAATCATCGAGCCCTGAATTGCGAGGCGGACATGATAACCACACTTCCACTGTGCCGCATAATCAGACCCAAAAGTTCTGAAGTGTTGGAGCATGTTTATATAAGAGCTTTTCAGATCTGCACATTTTTCTTCTGTTTTGATTTTTGTCTCAATAAACAGATATCTTTGTTTCAAAATTCTAACAGTAGGTTCTGGGAACTCCCAGTGCAATCAGCATGTTAAAAAAAATAAACCACAACAAAAAAAAAAACAAACCCTTCAGCAATACTATATGTAGTGTAGCATAGCTCCTAAAATTTTTGAGCAGGACTTTATTTCACTTGCAGATAACATCTCGTTTTCAATTTAAAGCTTTTATTTGATACAACAACAAAATGTGCAGCAAATTCTCATCACCAGCAGCATCTCTTGTAAAGTTAACAGAATTTTTTTTATGAATGATCTGATGCTAAAATAAATTTAAGTGGTTATGGGCTGTCAGATTTGTATTTTTTTTAATGTCCAATATTGTATTTGTCAAATCATTGCATATATGTCTCTGGCTTACGGCTATGTGTGTGTATTTGTTTAGAACTGTAGCGCCCTTGATGAGGGGGCGGGGTTGCTGGCCGCACACCTGCGGTGCATCTCTCATCACCCAGGCTTCTTTAGTGCGCTTGGAGGAGGAGGTGGATGCTGAATAATTTCCACACCATGCCTTTGAGCAATCTTCCAAGTCTCTTGAGTATTTTTCTCCATCAATTTTTCTTCCGAGTTACACTTTTGTTTGTTGCGTTCTGAGTTCCGAGTCTCCCCTGTTTGTTGTGCCCTTAGTTATTTTTTATCTGATACTTTTTCTTTGTCCTCCTGTGGACTCCGCTCCCCACTTCTACTTTGTGAGTTTGCCTGGACTATTTGTATGTCCCTCCTTTAGTTGGACTTTGAATTTGTTGTACTTTGCCCTTGTTGTGCCCTGTATTTATTTCCACGCTCCACGTGTGGTTTTTGTTATTAACATTTTTGGACACTCATTCTTTGTTGGCCAAGCTGTCTGAGGGCCACCTCCTCAGCCGTGACGTTAGTACTTATCAAGCTGCTCATCTTGAGCAATTAACAACGTTGTAGAAAAAATTAACCCCCAAAAAGAGCAAAAAAAATGAGTCTTTGGAGCTTTTTTAGAAAAGGGAAAAGGCCAATTAAGACAAAAGACCCCATAACTTCCAAGAAAAAAAGTGTTAAGAGACAAGAACAAAAGTTCTTACATACAGAATTGTTTTTCATATGATTCACACATACCAAGGCTGCCCTTCTGTTTTTTTTTTTTCGTTCTATTGTGAACGGCACGCCGATCGAATGCAGTAGCATACTGTACTTCACCCAAATAAATTCCATAGTTCCAAATTCCAAACAAATTCCATAGTTAGCACGCAAGAATCAAAACTAACTCAACCAACCTTACTTTTTTCCATTCTTCCACAGGTAATCAAACTTGAGCATAAACAACACAAGGCATGCAAGCGCACAGACACCTCGGCTGTCCGCGCACAGGTTCTGCAATTTCAAGGTGGAAATGAAGGAGCTGCAGGCAAGAGCGATGCACAGGGAGGGCCGCGTACATTCAATCAGCCTCTGGCAGCTCTTCACCCTTACCTATCGTCATTGCATCACATCCCCAAATTTGCACAGAGGTGTGCCTCGAACGCACTGCTGACACATCAAAGGGCCACAGCACTTTCATAGCACTAGTTGGATTCTCACAACTGCAATCTGTAGCCGCCATGACAAACATCCACAGGGAGAGGACAGGCATGACTAAAGCCTCGAGCAGACATATTAAAAAATGGATTCTCTATTTCCCACTTCGATGAGTTAAAGTAAATTGGGCCGCCTTTGGGCAGAGCTGCCTCTTCACGCAATGGTTAACCCTGAAGGTTAAGGAGAGATGATCTGGATCACAGACTGCGCAAGACTGGCTAGATGTGACAAGCATGCAGCTCGTGCTCAGGTTTTTCTCTTCTTTTTTTTTCCCTCCTGGACTTGACAAAATGAAAATAAAAAAATCCATGCAAAAAAAGCGGGAAGCCCCAGTTAATATTCCTGTAAATCAAGCCGGTAGCGTACTGTACATCTTGACATTATAGCCAGTTCATTTTGGATGGAGGCAATAAAGACACAGATTTTCTCTTGAGAGTTTTACCGGGTTTCAGAAGGTACAGCTATATTTGCAAGAGCAGCATTAAACAGCAAATTAAAATGAAAACAGTGTGCTCATCTATTGCCTCGGGGCTTGCCTACAGTCCTCTACAATATCTTCTTACTTTCTCTCTTCACCTCCACTGTTGGACAAACTGATTAGAGTGCTGAATTGAATTCCGTCCATACTATATATATTTTTTTTCATAGCTCCCTAATTAAGAATTTAATTATGGCTGAGAGCAAAACATAGGCAACAAATCCCTCTCATGTTTTAAACATCTTTGGGCTCCTCATCTCTCTCCCAGTCGGTCTGTACAAGCTGGTTCTCGGGAGGTTTTGAGGTGAACTGAAGGTAAGACATGCACAAGGATGGTAATCACAAAAGCACAAGAGAATTCTCCAGTCTGCATATATTGCATTCATGATCAAAGAGAGACAAAAGCTTCAAAAAAAGATATTCAACACAATCCACGTTATTGCAATTAAAGGCAAGAGTGCCTGAACACACTCCAAAATAAAATGAAAACGACCGATTTTAGCTGTTGTGAACAAACGAATGGTCTTTTCTATCTGACTTTTTGTTTTATGGTGAGCGCTACTGTTATCAGCATGCCTTGTTGGGTTTAGCAATTCCAATACTGCCCTCTCTTCATCATACAGGTCTTCTCATCTTGTCTCAGCAGGCCAACCATCCAGAAGCTATTTGTTTCACACCACCATGACCTCCAAAGGTGTGTTGCTGGGAATTGGGTGCTTGGAGCCAACTGTGATTGGAAAGCAGCAGAAAGAAGAGGGTGTGATCAAGGTGAGTAATAGCTGTGCTAAGGTTCTGTGGTCAAAGCTTCCTCACCAATCAATGGAAGTACCTTGAAGTGCAGGTCTGTGATCCAAGTTTTTACAATAAGGTGATGGGCTTGGGTATGCGAATGTGCATCTTTAAATCTAACAGCCAAATATGCAATACTGACTAGATAATGTAACACCTAGCCGAGATTTGGCATTGCCTTTGTCAGCATGTCACACAATTTAAAATATGAAATGGAACATTTTCAGTTGGTATCAGCTGTTGTAGCATCTAATTGCACCAATTAAAAGGAGCAAAAACTTCCACTGCCCTATATTTGCAGTAATAAGAATACAGTAATTTATTTGTTATGTCTATGTGAACAACGTTCATTTAAATGTTTGTTCTTGTGTAGCCAAGCGCTAGATAAATATTTGTTTTGTTAGTTGGCATAGCACACTGCACATTGAACATTTGTGTTACTACCCCTTTAAGAAATGTGAGAGGTGCATGTTGTTATCCCTTTATTGCACTGGAGCGCTATGGAAAATTGTATTTATTTATTTACTGGCAAGCACATGAGTAAAGCAAGGCACAGTTAGAGTCTCAACTTGCACACCCCTCTTGTTTCATTCCCTGGATGAGCAATAGTTAGGGTAATTTTGGCATGCTCACACTAATCTGGGGTCATACCAATGAATTTGCCCTTCCCCCACAAAGATTGAGCAGTATACCAAACAGCTTGACGAGGAGTATTTGGTATTGTCATTTTAAGTAATAATAATTTGGCAATGCACTGAATTGTAATCTTTGTTAGCTGTTTCACATTCGCAGTTAAATGTCAAGCTATTGAATATTTGGCCAGCTTCTCCACTAGAAAGTTCATAGTAGAGTTATCCCAACTCCCAACTCAGAGGTTGTAAGTTCGAAGATTGTGATGATGCTGAAGTGTCCTTGAGCAAAACACTGAACCCGTAGCTGCTCCTGATGCTGTGTCATCAGGAGGTATATGAGTTGTTGTTGTAAAATGCTTTGAGTACCTAAGATAGAAAGCAGCATCTCGCTTAATGGGTTAACCTGCCATACCTAGTCCATCACATCTACCAGTAAGTGGAGATTTTACAACTTTCCAATTATAAAATGATTTTCAAAGATGGTGTGTCATTGAGATATTTGTCTGTTCATTAAAAATAACAAGTGGTCAAAGGTTACTGATGTTGGACAAGAGGGCGTGGTTCACTGCCTCAATTCAATTACATCCTCATGCTATTTGAGGGGTTTACTGCAATACTGTCGGCATCTCTCACACATTTTTCTTCAAACATATTACATTTCACACACTGTCTACATGAAAGGTAACTTCATGTACCACTTACTATTAATTAAGCATTTCCCTACACTGTATTATTGCAGTACTTGAAAATGGTTGTACAGTGGGAGCTTTCTACCCTGGTGAAAACAGTGTCCATCCCCCATAGGTATTGCTGTGATCATAACGATGAATGCTTTTGAAATATATATATATATATATATATATATATATATATATATATATATATATATATATATTTATATTGTTAATAGAAAGTTAACGTTTTCATTACATACACTGGTGAGTATATGGCCTTAGGAACAACATTACAATTGCCACCTGTAGGGGTTGTTAAATTGTAAATTGTTGGATGTGGAGTTGATATGTCCTAAAGGTAGCAAATGCACAAACTGTACACATAAAACAGGCAAGCAGCAAGCCAATATAAACACAGAAAGTCTCAAAGCAACAATGAAAGTAGTTTTATATGGTGCTAACACACACACACACACACACACACACACACACACACACACAGAGTTATGTACTATAGTTGATTTGGCTGAGGTAGGTGGTCTCTGGCAAGGTTTTCTGCTGTCACCTCACACCTTGCAGGTCATCTGTTATGGTGACGCTCTGCTGCCACCAGTCAAATAATTTCCCAGGGGCCTGCTGCATATAATTCTGATTTAATTGGAAAGACATCCAAATTGATAGGATAGAAAAAAAGTGAGTGCCGTGTGGAAAGTCTGGGACTGTGACAGTACATTTCATAGTCTGACTGTCTCATCCGGTGGAAAACTTTGCAGTCAATCAATTGCACCCCTCTTCAAAACTTGCAAAATCTTTACCAATGTGTTATGAGAAAACTACATTTTACAGTCACTTTTTATGCACAGGCTCAGATTATGCTGTATGAAGCTGCATCTTTTAACTGCACATGTGATGAAGATGGAGTCGTAAACAATATTTGGCAAAATGTATATGATGGGGTTGTAAGTCAAACCAATCATACCTTTTTTTTTTCATACTAATAGCTTGACACAAAGATAGCAGTTGAAAAACATCAATCCTTCAACAGAGCACCTTTCATTTATATTAACTCCCACAGCCTCCAAGAGACAGTCTTCAGTATTCAGTTATTAATTCTCTGCCCCCTCCAATATCTCAGACAATTTTTCAAATAAACTATGGTGTTGACCATCATTGGTTGATGGTTGTGCAAATCAATTACGGTACAAGACAGAATCCTCCTATTTTTGTTACATTCCCGCTCACTGTGCTTTGCCTTTCAGACGGGTTGTAGTATGGTTTGGCTGTAGTTTGGCATTTTTGGATTCTTTTGTTCCACGCTTGTTGAGCCTTTGGGTTAACAAACCTTTTGCTACAAATCTATAGTTGAGTGTCTGGTTGGTATCCTTATTCGGCTAGTGTCCCCAGGTTTTTAGTGACAATTTCACTTATAACTTAGATGAAATTCTCCTTCAGCATGTCATGTCAACACACTTAATGTTATGATTCAGTTTAAGTTACTCTATTTTTCTCATTTTTTTAATTCAAAGTTGTGTTCCTTTTATTCTTCTCAATGTCAACTTCTTCCATTCAATATTTGCCCAAATTGCTGTTTTAGTGGCGTACTGGTACTGTACTTTGATGATGTTATCAAACCAAAAAGCCAAACTGTTCTTGTTTTGGACTTACTGAAAGTCTGAAATGGCTACAGTGTACTGTATGGCAGTAGCTCATTAGTTAGGACTTGGACGTGGGCTGTCTGCCTTCGTGCAAGGCACCTCAATCCCTCAAAACCGGACGTCGCTTCTCATAAAGCATACCTTAGGTACGCATTGAGGTTTTCTCTGTGATCTGCAAAAAATATACAACAGAGTAAATTTCCCTTGAGGCATCATGATTATATACTTGCAAAGTCTTGTAAGTCCTGCTTTTTGGATGCCTATACAGGGTGTTATGCTTCCATATTCTGAAAAAATACAATCTTAGCAGTTTTTACAAGCTAACTGTCAATTAGCATCCCAAAAATATCTAGCATTGTACGAAAACTCACGTTTCACAGGTTGGCTGAAGATTGTCACAAGATGCTCGAGATTGACTCATCTTTTTCCAGCAAATGACAGGCGCTTCTGTAAATGTGCCGTGACAAAATTCTCTAATGATATGACAGAGTAATCTTTGGTGACTACGCTTCCATAATTAAGACAATGAGGATCATTTAGCCCATTCCCCATGAATTACAACAAGTACTGTACAGCTCCTCCCAATGTTTTGGACTGGGAATACATTATATATAATTATTATTTCAAGGTGTATCTACATCTAATAAACAAATTTGATGGCATTTTAAATAAAATATAATATTTTGATGCGCAAAAGTAATGAATCAACTTATTAAATGATTGGAGGTAATAAGAGTTTAGTTGTAAATTCTTTCTTTATTTTTCATGTGGTATTTGGTCAGTGTGTGGCACTCATCTGTATTATGGATGGTAAATGGAATTATACTTATATAGCTCTTTTCTACTTTTGGGTTTCGAAGAGCTTTACACAGCCTCTCAGCGAGGAGATGACCACTCTACCACATTTCTGCCAGTGCAATTATAGGAATTTGATTTCAAGCTTTATTTTGAATTGACAATATTAACAGTGTTCCTTATAGTGATATCAGGTTGCTCATGGTCAGGTTTTTAAATGCATTTTGTCAACGCAAGCCCTTTTATTTTCAGGCGTGAGGAGTTCCTTCTCACATAAGTGCTTGGAAGTGCAGGAAAACTGCTACTTGAGGTTTGAAGTCAAGGATACTTGCACTTCGGGGGTTTAAGTCCTGCTTTTCTGGCCATATACACCGTCTGTGACTTTGTAACGTGTTATACGCATCTTATACATAGCTACAATTAGCAACAATTACCGCATCCTTACTTCCTCCCACTCTGCTCTTTATAATGTTGCATATCATGCTTAATAGGGTGGTCTTCTTCATCTGATGAAAAAATCCGAAATTTCAAGGCCAACTCTTTTCAGTTGCAAAATTAAGTAATTGGCCTCACTATTGCAGTTTTTGAGAAGTTAGAGTAGGCTCCAAATATTAAGGTATTCTCTCCTGGAATCAGTAAGTAATAAAAAGGTTTCTATGCCCATATTTTTGAATCTTTTAAAGCATGCAAAAGTCACATCAAATCACTGTAATTGCTTAAAGTCTTAATTTGTCCTTTTGTAAGCTGCTGTTAATTGACTTTTAGTCTCGTCTTTGTCTAATCTCTATCTAAAATTTTCGGATGGATCCTTAAGGCTGCCGCCGGTCTTTTCTTTTTCTCCTTTCAAATGTTTCTCCACCTGCCTCCTTGGTGACTTGAGGAAGTCTCCTGCGATAAATGCTCTACCCTCAACATCCCCTTTGCTTTCCATTGTAGTTTTCCTTCCTGTTCTTCCACCTTGTTCTATTTTTCTACTATAAGGTAGTGAAACTTTGCTGCTTAGAATTCAAACAGTGAACACACAGAAAGAATTATACTAGTTTTCCCAAATAGTTTATCAGGTTAATTTCCATTATTTTTAACCACACATGCACAGAGTCAGAGTGATATGAATAAGGTCTGTGAAATGTGCAAACTGAACAGCTTGAGAGGCCAGATTCGTGAACACGGTGTACCACAAAGCTTCTGGCTATAATGAAGACTTCAGATGTATGAAACAGGGGAGGAGAGGTACACCAATAGCAATATAAACAGCCAACAATTAGCTGCCTGGATGATGATTCTTTGGTCCTCTTTATTGACTACTGTACACATGAGGAGCATGTACTTTCCCTCCAAACAAGCGGTATATGCATACGGTAAATGCAAATGTAAAACAGCAAACTTTTTGCTACTTATGCAAGTCCGCTTCACTTGTGGTAGCTACATGTTAACATATTAAACATATGTGCGCTCGGCTGTCAAATGCAGCACTTTCGTGCTTTCAGTGCGTGCTTTATTGCGGGAAGTCTCGTAAAAATAGACAGACTGAGAGGGACCATCTCCGCTGACCCCGATTTACGAAAATAAACCCCACTACAGTTGGTGGTTTTGCGGCATGTGCTTTACGATGCAAAGATTTGAAAAGAATACTCAGACTAAGCACCAACTGTCCAAGGAAACACTTGTATTTTTTTATTTTTTATTAATTTGAATGCTTCCTGGACATGGTCAACTGTATCTACCGTACTTGTTGCTATGATACATAGGCTGCAACAGCAGTACAATAGCTCATCAGGTTGGAAAGTATGGGTCATTTTATCTGACTAAAAAGGAATCTGACAGACTTGAAATGAGAGTGCACCGATATAACTGAATATTAAAACTTTTCTCTGCATTTCCACATTATGCATCTGACGTATATTTTCAAAAGCCTGAAATTACAGAAAAGACTGAATTCAAAGTAGGGAGAAAAGAAAAGTGGTTGATGTGCCGTCTGGATCTCAAATGATCGCAGCCTCGGGCAGGACAAGCTGATGTAAAGGAATATCCTTTGTATTGCTGTTCTAATCTCCGAGTCATGGACTGTATTTTGTATTATTTCTTCATGTATTGGATATATAAGCGAAAATTCTTAATTGCCACTAATTCAATGAACAAACTGCTTTATCTCTGAGTGACATTCCAGCATTCACGCAAGTATATCTAGCGATGGCATCGTTTATCAGCATTATAAACAAAGACCAGTGTTGCAGTGTACATGCAAAAAGCCAAACACGCAAACAGAGTGAATAATGATAGTTATAATGATGAGTGGCTAAAGTTAGCATTTAATGAGCACAATTAAACCTGGCGGCTCGGTGTGGCAGTGGTTAGCATGTCCACCTCACAACTGAGGGACCCAAGTTCAAATCCAACTGTTTCCAGCCTTACTGTGAGGAGTTTGCATGTTCTCCCCGTGTGGGTTCTCTCGGGACTCTCTGGCTTCCATCCACCCTCCAAAAACATGCACGGCAGCTGTATTGGACACACTAAATCGTCCTTAGATGTGATTGGGTGTGTGACTGTTCATCCCTGTGTGCCCTGCAATTGGCTAGCAACCTGTTCAAGGTGTCGCTTGCCTACTGTCTGAAGTCAGCTGGGATAGGCACCAGCAAGCCCATGTTGGGATAAATGGCTATAGAAAATAGATGAATGATAGACCTTCACTTAGCAATAATAACTTAATAAAATAATTTTACTGTTTAGTGCCTTTCAAATATGTTTTTAATATCAATTATATATTAATTATGACTGGACATATTGTATAATGCTTGAGAGCATCTAACTCCACATTATCTGGTGAAAATGGTGAAACGTTTAAAAAGAGTCTCCAATAATCAGCTGTTGAAGTCTTCTTTGATGATTGAGGACTGCTGGTAGTAGTGTCACATTGTAGTTACACAAATGACAGCAAATTACAAAAGACAGCAAATTTCAGGGACATATGCAAAATACCAAAAATGCAATTTGTGGGACATGCTTACATTGTATCATAAAATATGCCCACTGAGGAAAATACCGGAATTGGTTCCCTCCCACATTGCAAAAACATGCTTGGTAGATATATTGGACACTCTAAATTGTCTTTAGATGGATTTGTGTTTGTCATTGGGTGAGTGTAGCCCACTCACTGCCCCAAGACAACTGGGATAGTCTTCAGCATGACTTCAACCTTCATGAGCATAAGCAGTTATGATAATGGATGGTATATTTGAGAATGTTTGGAGGTTGTAGATGTTAATCTCATTGCTCTACTACATTGTCATGATGACTGAGTAAGACTGAGGCATTTTGTAGTGATATTGACCAACAAACGTATTTTAACGGAGACAAATTGCGTTGGCTGATTTTGCATCTTCAAACGGCTTGTCTGAAGGGTACAGTACAAACCTGCATACACAGCAGGGCAACATAGTGGACATAAGATGAGAGGCAGCAGGGAGAACATTTTCTATTTAGCAAACAATTTTGAATTGCCAATAAAAACGATCAGTCTATTCAGTCTGTTCAGATTTACAATTTTGGAACTTGGGAATTATCTAAGCAGGGCTGACTTAGAGCCAGTCATCTGTTACAAAACTCCTTTCAACTCACCTCGATTACAATTTCTCTGTGTTTGGCCTTATCAACATTTGCGACGATTGGTGCTGGCCTCTTTGGTGTGATTTTCTACTTGTTGCGTAATGATACAGAATTTGGTACCTAAATTTGAACATTTTCCCTCCTTTGCTATGAGGCAGCTTCGCTGATAGTGTGAAGTATTACCCTGAGTGGTTTGGCCTACGTTTTAAGTACAATGTAATGCAGGATGGGCATACAGTTTACCTATCTGTCCAATTGACATATACGCAAGGAAATGTATCCTCTAATTGAGAATTCAAATTTGTAGGTTCAGCTCTTGCATTTCTACTTCCAATTCCATCACTTTAATCTTCTTTAACCCTAACTCACAATTTAGTGCCAGCTGTTTGGGAACTCATTCAATCAGACCTTCACTCATTTGCCCAGGATCTCCAACTGCTGTACTATAATTCTGACATACAACTCCACAGCTTCTTTACTGTGTGATGCATGATGTTGCCAGGGCTAAAATGGCCTGACTTTATTCTGTTGAGGAAAAAATACAGCACCCAGCTAGGCCTCCCATGGGCTTCAATTAGCTATTACTCCCCTGTCTCTCTGCGTCCACCCAAGATCACTTGCTTCCACTGCACATGGTTAAACCCCATCTCTAGTGAAAGGGCTTACTTACAACCCAACCCACATACTGTACCAAACAATGAGCTATCTTTGAAAATGACCTTGTCAAAGTAGGCCTAGAAGGTTGGAGGGATGTAGTACACTTGGTTTGTCTCTATTATAAGTCGATGTGATGCTTGTAAGAGAGAAGTTGCTATTGAATGCTTCCCTGTTAAAGTATTGGGGAATCCTTATTTTGGAAGGGTGCGTGTGGGGTTGATCACTCGATAGAATAATCGATTGGATGAAGCGATTGCTCGAGGGTGCAAGATGCACCAACAAGGCATTTAAGATCTCATGCTGTTTGACTGAACATGTCATGGATATGTTTGGCATTTGATTGGTCTGCTCGTTACAGGGGCCGCATTACACTTTACTGCCTTTCATTGCAGCCAAAAACTAGCTTTCTTCTTTGGCTGAATGTAACATTTCTTCAAATGGGAACGTGGCGATTCAAACTCATCCTTACTACTTTCAATCCCCCAGCATGCAATCAGTGTAGAGGAACCACTGTAGCCAGCAATACTGCCAGCTTTGGTATGGCTGCCATAAAATATTCAAAAATCCCATGAGTTTTGTTCAAAATTACAAGGAAAAGCAGTTTCGCTGTCTTGCTTTCAGACCTGGGTGGTCACTGTATACAGTACTTTGAACCTTTGTTTATATGCTCCAACAAGTCAACCAGAAACCGGTTGTCAAACCATTTCTTTGAGCATCTCTTGTGCCCTAATATTATTAAGTAGGACAGACCCATGTCTGTCCCTCTACTCCTCGTTTGTACAAAGGCCATGAATTTAAAGAAACAAAGAATATCATCTCCCTTGGCAACAGTGATTAATCTCACTTTGCGCTTTTAGCAGTGGAGTCAGGGAGCAGCCTGTTTCCAAGTCAGACTGCATTTGGGCAACCATTTATCCATTAGAGTGCCCTCAAGAACATTCACATGAGGTAGTGCTGGAAAAATTGTCTCTTTTATTCTCCTGCTCATTAAATCCAGTTCCCAGTGGCATGGCATTCACAATGGAACCATTATATAGATATGTCTGTGGGTGCTGATTGATTTTCTACTCAGGTTTGGCCCCATTGTATACGTCAACACTTATTCGCATAACAAGTCAATAATTATTAAACACAAATAAGGTTGTTCAGCAACAGTAAATCTATCTGGCGCAGAGACCATGCTGTGCTCTCTATTTGTTCGCTGATACTACAGCTGAATAATTGGACTGTACTGTACACAAACTGTATCCTAAGCTTCCAGACATTTTGGTACGCTTAGTGTTTTTTTCTCACGAACTAACAATGACTATTGCCAAGCTTTGATTTTCTTTTAACCCTCAAATCAATATCGCCATCCTTGTGTTTGCTTGCCAGAGGAAAAGTAGATTATAGTTCATCACTTCCTTATTAAGAAGAGCCCACTTGTATTAAACTGTAAGTGGAATTGCTTTAAAGACAGCCTTTCCCATACCAAATCGTTGTTGCTGTCAGTCCTTGTTTATTTAATTAATGTAAAAATGTGCACTGGTATTTGAGTTTATTAGGAACTCAGTATTTATATGCAAAGGATTTTGTATCAGTATGAACGGTAATTAATGTATTTTTAGAAAGGTCGTAGTTATACCTGAGAGATATTTTTGGTAATGCATCTTTTGTCCAACAGGTAAATAGCAAAACGAAAGGTTTGAAAATATTTACATGCCTTTGCTTCATTTACATTCATTTGCTTTTTGTCTTATTTATAGCTAATGGGGGCCTCCTTTTGAGGGACTCAAGAAATGGCAACAAAATGCAAAATGGTGGATGCATTTTCTTTTTTTTTTTGCACGTAATGGAAACTAAGTATTCAGCAGAATGTTTTGCTGTTCAGTGACCACCTGTTTTGTTTGAATGAATAACATGTCACTTGACATATATGAGGTCTGTCAGGTCTGTCAGGTTATTGAGAAGCTAGAATGAGACAACTTTGACAGATAAGTGAGTTCAACACGGATGTAAATTATTGTCGTCTTTGTCTCCCTTGTTGTAGTTCCTCCATCCATCGCCTTAAGAATCTTTTCTTTCACTTGACCCTTCACACTCATAGAAGAACTGCTGTTAAGACTTGTATCTTTGAAGCTTCAAATAAAAGAATACCAAAAATGTAATATGCTTTCCAGAATATTTTACTGATCTTGCCTAAATCCTAAAGACATCCACAACAGTGTATTTCAGTAAAATGACAATATTTATTTGTTGTGTGAACCCCCTCAGCAATACATATGCTTCAGTACAATTTATGTTCAACGGTAGTAGGAAGAAGTACAATTATATAGTCTAGTCCCATCTAGTTTTACCTCTTGTTCTCCATAAATTATTCAAAAACATGTTGTTTCCTTGTTGGGTGGCGCGGTAAGAAAGTGGTTAGCACCTCCGCTTCACAGTTCATAGGTCCCAAGTCTAATTTCAGATCACTCCGGCCTTCCTGTGAGGAGTTTGTTTGGCAAATGAGAGCACTGTTGTAGATTTGCGTAAAATTAGGAGTGGTTTCTTTACTTTTTCCATACATGTATACCCATTCAAAATCATAATCAGCTAAAGCCCTTATGTTTATCAGTCTGACACTCAAACCGCGACCATGTATGTTAAAGTGACCTTAAGCACAATTGTAGAATGTTTGTTCCTGAAGGTATGACATCAGTCGGTGACTGAGAATACTACAGGTAGTTAGAAAGCACCAAAGGAAGAAAAGCACTATCCAAGTGAAAGTCCATTTACTTTTATTGAATGGACTCATCATCACGGTGGGTATGTGACTTTAATAATCTTGTAATGAAATGTGATTTTGTGATGACTTTTTCTTTCATCAAGTATTATTTTCAAACATTTAACGGTAATGGATATTACAAAAAGCTTTTGCCTTAGTGGCTAAAGTGCAAAACCTTTCAGAAGATTTGCACTTCTCTTCTTTCGAAACTTCAGCTCTGTTGTGTTGAATGTGTAAATGGCTCATATTGACTTTGTAAGGAAAATATCAATGAAGAACAAAAAGAAAACCTCTTCCTTTATGAACAAAAGAGCACACTCTGTTTCTGAGAGCAGACGGTGGTTATTGAACGTTGCACTTGTCTCACCAGAGATTTGAAACGTTAATGCTTGCTGTTAACTGGCCATTTAATCAATGATGGACAAACAGCAGGAATTCTCAGCAGGGACTTAAAGGACCTAGCAAGGACATCATATGCTGTTTGGTTTGGCAAATGATGGGACTATTACTTATAGTGCACTAATCAAAAAAGAGAAGCCTTACCTAAAGTCTAGAGACTTCTCAAGTTTTCTTAAAATGATCTTAATATCAGGTGCTCGTAGTTTTGACCTTCCCACAATTTATGTTTTCATAAGGAAGAGCAAACCCTTTCAGGAAAATCTTCAGTCAACAATCAGTTGGAGGACACTGAAGAGATGGTCTTAGTGTTTGTTTTTACTTGATGTAAAGTGCAACGCAATGTGAGAATAAAAGTTTGGAAAGACCCTTTCAATGAAATACTAATGTTACTTACATTTGTCATTAGGACATCCTAATGACATCCTGTTAAATTCTTTTGAGAATATGTTTTGTCTGGTTAGTATATCCTCCTGTTGTCAGCATGTTGATCTTCCAAGCTCGAATGTTGGCATTTCAAACCTGAATCTACCACTCCTTTGTTTGTTTGTTTTTTCATAAAAAGCCATCCATAGACATGACAGCACTCTGATCAATTATGCCATTAACATGATGATACAGCTTTGGCTCAAAGCCAATTGACCTAGCCATTGACAATTTTAACTCTTCAATACTGCCACTGAAGACTGGATCCAGTGAATCAGGCTCTGACGATTTCAGTGACTATCCTTAGATTTCTGACCTAATTGTTGCGCTGCATGTTTTGCACCAGATACAAGCAGCCAAAATGACTTTTCTCCATAGGACGTCGTTGCTCTCCTTTAGAGATAGGGTGAAAAGCGCAGTCCTCTGAGAGAGACTCGGGGAAGAGCCTTTGCTCCTCCACGTTGAAAGGAGCCAGCTGAGGTGGCTGAGGCATCTGGTTGGGATGTCTCCTGAACGCCTTCCTGGTGAGGTGTTCTGGTAATGTTCCACCAGGACGATGCCCCGAGAATGACCCAGGATACGCTGGAGAGACTGTCTCTCAACTGGCCTGGGAATGCCTGGTGATCCTCCCAGAAGAGCTGGACCAAGTGGCTGGACAGAGGAGGGTCTGGGCTTTCCTGAAACTCCAGATGAAGGGGTAGATAGTGGATGGATGAATGGATGGCAATGGCGGATTTTTCCAATGTCGCTGTTAGTTGCCGCATTTTAGAGCCCAGTCGGGATTGTTTTGTTCACACTTTGCTTTTGTAATTCTCGTACGTGCTAGGTGCACCTTGTGTTTTTTTAAAATTGTTACTTTGTTGTCCAGTTTCTCTTTTAGAACCAATTATTATCCCTCTTTGCGCTGTTCACCACCCGGGAAGTTTTTTTCCTTACAAATTCATTTGTCTAATATGTGCAGTTAATGTGTGGGGGAACGTTTTTTTTAGTAAGCATCATTGTCATTGTAAGTGCCAGCGTAACTCATGCACTCATCAATTCAACCAATTTTTACAATTCCATTTGTATTGCTGTTTTTTTTTTCCCCCCACTTGTCTTTATTACATGACATGCTACTTGAAATATCTTCTCGGCAGTTTTAGTGATCAAGGTCAGTTCTCCTCTTCTAGACCTGACTTTCCTTGTCAGTATTCCAAGCACCTCTGAAGATGTTGGCAACATTTCTACTTGGCAGATACCTCCCAGACACGATAGGGCACATGGAAGAGACGCACACTGAATAGTCGATTCTTTAACCTGTGGTCAGCATTCCACATGCGTCCCTTGGAGCTAAACGCTCTTCCTCTGCTCTCCTTTTAAGCGCTGACAGGAAGGATGTGATATTGCACCTGGCCTCTTTCATGGCTGTCTCCCCCCTCGCTGCTGCCTTGGGTTGGTGGAACAGCTCCACCAGTCAACACTAATTGTGTATTCCTTCTTGTGTTGGGCTGTGACGCCTCCTCCCGCCAGAGTGCCAGTGTCCATACTTTGAGAAAAGAGGATGAGTCATTCAAACTCTTGAACAGATGTGTTCAGGAGCGGGAGCAACTCTGGGCAGAGTGTCAGTGGAACAGACTGTTCTTCCACTAAGTCTATGTCGTTTGATGAAGCCTAATCAGCGGAAACATCTTGGCAACAGAGCTCAGTCAAACTCAATCTTATCTAATGACACCCTGTGGGAACTCAGGGTCTTGGCCTGACACACCTTTTAGTTTGGCAAATTGTCCAGTGTTACTCATTAAAATCCAAAGTTCCAATGTGAGCTGTAGAATCTGTACTAAATGTGAAAAAGAAAAATCGCAGTTTAAATAAGATGTAGTTACCGAGCTCAAAAAAGAAAGACCTCCTTTTGATTTACTTCTTATCTTTGTCAATGTACGTTGTTACTACTTTCATCATTAGGAGTAGAGGTGAATTGATTATTTGACAACTAATTGATAATTTATCGAACAAACAATTGTATTTGATATTCAATTATTGCTTTGGGAATCTAAAATATCCAAATCCTCAGAATTTCAGCCTATCACCATTAAATATTTCTTTACTCCTCTAATAAAGCAGACTGATAATCATCATGTTGTATGGAAAGCAATGATCAATTTTGTAACCGATTTTGTTACACTGACCAAATCAGTAACATCCATCTATCCATTTTCTAGAGCAGCTTATCCTCACAAGGGCTTGCTGGTGCCTATCCCAGCTGACTTTGGGCAGTAAGCAGAGGACACCCTGAACAGGTGGCCAGCCAATTGCAGGGCACACAGAGACAAACAACCATTCACGCACCCAATCATACCTAAGGACAATTTAATATGTCCAATATAACTGCCTCGCTGACCTTGTGTTTGTCTGAGGTGGGGTTCTCCTTCCGCAACGAGGGGCGGGATCACCGTTTGCACACCTGTGGCTCATTGCCATTAAGGGCATTTAAAGGGGCAAAGTGTAGGAGAGTGTCGCTGCGTTATTCCTTCGCCACATGCCCAGAGACGATCCCAGTGTTCCTGTTCTGCGTTCTACTCCTTCGAGTCTCTTTTGGTTGGTACTTTGTCTTTTGCGTTTTTTCCTCTTTGTCTATTTTATGTTGCCACTTTGTTGCAGTTGCTCTCCTGCACTATCCCGCTCCCTCGTTGCCGTGACCACTGAGCTTGGACTCATTCGACGAGACACTTTTTCTTCCCTCCTTATTTTGGTACTTTGATCTTTGTTTTGTACTTTCCCTTATGGACTTACTTTGTTCTTTGTTTTAATAAACTTTTTGAACTATATCCTCTCGTGTGTCTGGTTGGGGTCCTTCAGCGATCGTGTCCCGAGGTTATTCGTGACATGTATATTCTCCACTCAAAAATGTCATGTTCTTGGAAAGGTATGGAAAATAAAAACTAATAACACAACACAATTATTATTCGTAACAAATACATCTGATTGATTGATCAAAAGTTATCAATAAATTATTCATTTTGAGATAATTGTTAGTTGTAGCCATAATTAAGGCAAAATATATGCTCTTGGAAATGATTCAAATGATCTTTCCTGTAGTTTTCATCCCTATTTTTGTAATATCCACATGGACAGTACCAGGACTGGGCCAAGTAATGGCACTACAGCTTTCACTTCCATGACCATCTTACTTTACAATAAGAGAAATTTCTGGCTAAGTACAGTAATTGAATGCAGTAATTCAAAAGCTGCATGAATTGTCACCCTATGACCAGTTTGGAGGCAATTATTTGATTTTAATCAAGTACTGTATGTTAATTCATTAACATAAGCCTTCTGCCATATGTAAACGTGGTTAAGTATTCACTCTAATGCAGCCTGTCACCCTGTGATGTATGCAGTGGAGCAGTGATTCTTCAGCATGGATGCTAGCCTTGTTGTTTGCAGGCTGGGGTAGGGGTGCAGATTAAAGTAGCTTTGTCTGTGCATAAATGGATTATCAGCAGGTAGACTGCTCCCTGTGTTGCAGCAGCGATTGTGTTAGAGCACTTCCTGCCTGGCCAAGAGCGGACCATCTGCCATTTAGCTCTGATTGATGCTTCTGAACAGACGTCAGCCTCGGATACATAAGGACACCTGCTGAATCCTGATCAGGCTGTTGGCTCATATTAGGAAAGCCAATAACTTTGTCACCAAGCAATCTATGTCTTGCTCCTGTGCCACAAATGACAGAGCAAGCACACGTCCACATGAAAGATGCAAATCACTGTGAACAAATTGAGGTGGTATCGTTCCAATATTTCCTGCACCATAAAAATGTATAAACAAGGCTGATTATGGGATGCATGGTGGCCAGTGCTCATTCAATCCATAAACAGACTGTAATATTTTGACTGGCATCAAATGGACAAAGTTGTGCCAGTTTCTAACAGGATTGTATGACTTGAAGCGTAAGCTCACCCAGTGACTAAGTGCAGTATGTCGGCTTCATGCACATGAAAGAAAAGACAGCGAGCGACGACACAAGAAACAAGAAAGAGGATGATGAGAGGAGAATCTATGACAGAGTAAGAGAGCGAGAAACATGACTACAAAGAGCAAAAAATTGCATTGTTGACAGACTGTTGAAGTCTTCTGTGACCTGAGTGATCAGAACATCTTTCAGTGCTTCTCTAAGAAGAATAAAGTCGATAAGAAATGTCTCTTTTGTAATATTAGAAATGAAGGGGTTTTCTTTCATCAGTGGCACGTCTTAAAATATAGTCATGGTGTTTTGCTTTTGAATGCCTTTATTCATTCAGACAACTGTGCGTTTAGAGCTGAAAAATAATACCCTAGCTTTTATTTTCGGATGTGACAAAACTACTGTATGTGCCGCAAATAGCAATAGCAACAAGACCATTTCATTCTACAACAGAAATGTTGAGCTCATTTTAACGCAGACCTCCTTTTCTTAGTTTCAACAACGTGAAAGCCATTTATTTGCTTAGCATCAACAATACATGCAATGTGCCAGTGTTTGACAGAGAACAAAAACACGTCCTGCGTCAGTGTCCACACTTGTGACCCTCGCAGAGAAGAGTGGGGCTGCTCTCAACCAGATCACAATCTCTGATAGCCAGCAAGCGACAGCCAGAAGAAAAGACCCTGCCTCATGCTGACAACCATCTTGTAGCCCTCGTCACGTTATCTCATCAGGTCTGTCAGGTTATAAATTGGAATATAGAAAATGCAGGGTAAACACAAGCACTGTCATTTGTGACACAAGCTCTGAATATGACATTGGCACTACCATCTTGTTTCACCATTAATGCCTGTGAAATTTTATGCACATACATTCGGAGATTGAAGGCCGTGGTGGTGAAAATTGATGCTCTTGTCATTTACACAATGAAAAATTATGCCCAGTGATGTTGCTATGATGAAATAAATGCAGTTAAATTGAAAATGGGGTTCTCGAGATAATAGGACTGTGACATTGCATATCCACTCGGGGTTTTTGGTTTGGGCTATTCAATGTGGAATTTACTTTTGCTGACTGGCTTCATTCCACAGTCAAAAATCAGGTATGTTTGGGTCTTTTATTCAGAAATGTTCAAAGTAGCAAAGATGGGTGGAGTGTGTGGTTTCCTGTTTCTATTCACTGACTTGTGATCAAGCCATGGTTTAGTTATTTACTTGAAGTTCGCTGATCTAGACCTCAGACTTCCTACCCTTGACTACAAGGGTATTTAACAGTGTTATTACTTTTAAGTGACTAAATTAACCTTGATCGGTTGAAGTGAAAATTACAATGTCATGTAATTCATCTGTAGTTATCTTCATGAAATCTACCTGCATATTTTGAACTTATTTTTTCTTGTCACTGTCATATTTTTCAAACTACAATAAACACTATCTTTAATTCAAATTCCTTCTTGCTTCACCTGGTGGTCGGAAAAAATACGATAGCTTACAACTTTCTGGAAATTATTACTTATGAGCAAAATTCTAATTACAGATGAATCTAGAATTGAAGTTGAAACAGCAGTACAGTTTTTTTCCCCCTCATTGTGCAGTAAAATGCCTTATATGCTGGAATACCTTATAACTCAGTGTACTCTGTCCCAGAACATTTCCAAAAATAGTTCTGTTCATTGAGACTGTGCCTTTGGTTCAAAATATATGGCACATCAGAGTCTATGTCTATTGAAGTTGTGACATATCAGAGGTCTGAGTGGATGTACTGAAGCTCAAATTCTATTAATTGACACCTGTCTTGGTCTGTATAGCTCAGGTTTGTGGTACAGCCTGCACCCAATGCTATTAAAACTAGAGTAATAAACTGAGTAAACCTAAAATCTTCTTCATTAGTGAATTGATTATGTTGGCCATCCGTTTCATCGTAACAGAAGGTACGCATTTGACAGAGAAATTGTTACAATTGTTAATTCAAACGCAATGTTCTTGACAGAGTTCATAATTATAGCTTCCATCTGGTCATCGATGCTGTTGAACTCTTCATCTCAGCGCTAAACTTTTTTTCCCCTGGTTGTTTTTCTCAGAGTTACCAAATGTTGTTGGGAATTGAAATATCCAGACATCAAATTAAGCATCTCTGGAATCAGCTAGCGGCTGTCATTATCCAGCATGTGTGAAATTAATGAAACTGTTCTGATGGGAGATGGGAGTGTGACCGATAAACAGTACCATCCATCAAACTCAATAAGACAGGCTTTGCGGTATGCAGATGAGCGGGCACTTCTGTATAATTAGAAACGCGCTAGACCTCTGTCAGTGTTTGGATGCATCCTAAATTGCCAATAATTTCCTATCATATTTCCTATTTCTCATCTTTATCTTGTACAAAGTCACAGTAAACAAGCATGCAACATCGCCTGCATACAGAGAAAAGCTGCTTTCCATGCGACGTGTGTTTTTGCTTATTGGTCCCCAATATGGAACGTGTTTACACATCTTGAAGATGTAAATTATGTTTCTCTCTCAACAACAACTAAAAATCTTACCCAAAAGCTATCATGGTTTTCTTCAAGACTTTTTTCTGTTTGTTCAAATCATGCAGTATGTCCACAAGGGGTTTATACCACCTGTTGTGTTCCTCCCACCATGCAATTCTGATGTAATTCAAAGTTCACAACCACTCCAACTGATAAGAGGTTTTCTCTTGTGTGGGGATGCGATATATTTTTCTTGATATCTTAATAGCTAGGAGAAGTAATAGGGGTTTATTTATTTTGGCAATAAAAATGAATGAAAAACGTGTTCAACTCCCTCTAGGTGTCATGGTTTGTTGGGTTGTGGGTTTATTTTGAGGGGTTCTGTTTCTGTTTACGTTTATAGTTCCGGTTTCTGCCCCTGTCGCGTCTGCCTGCGTTAGTTTTGATTTAGTCCACCTGTCTGTTACCTGCGCCTCGTGTCCTCCAATCTGCTCCCTTTGCCTGTTGTCCCTGCCCAGCAGCCATGTGTTAGTTTGATTAGTTTGTGAATGTATTTAAGCCTAGTGTCTGTTACAGCCCGTGTCGGATCATTGTCTCTGTCGTGTCAGGTCATTGTCGTCTTGTAGTCCCGTCTCGTCTCGCCCATCAGTTTCGTGTATTCCTGCCAGCCTGCCCGTAGTGTTTGTTTTCCGTTTTTCCAGCTTGCCTGCGCCCTTAGTTTTTGCCGTCCTGTTTTTCCCGCTTTTTGTTCCCGTTCGTTGTATTAATAAACATGGATTTCATCAACCCCCTGTCCCGACGCTCCCCTGCTTTTGGGTCCTCCGCAACCACGCCGGCGTTCACACCCGCCGTGCACCCCCGTGACACTAGGTTCAAAGCAGCCCTTTAAAATCACTTGTTGTGTATGTTCACATTTAGAAAGCTCCCTTCTGAATAATACTTTACAGGATTTAAGTCTGGAGAGTGAGGGTCTTTCTTTGCATCATTCAAATTGTGCTTGTCATCAAAAGCTGTTGTTGTCCCATTGGTGTTACTCGATTTTACCATCTTCCCTCACCTACACAATTTCTCATGAGGGACCACAAGACAGCTTTATGGTTTTCGTGTTAGTTAGTCCTGAACAGAAAATTACCTTTATATTAAAATATTTTTCTGTTTGTAAAATTTCCAACGCTAACCTCACAGGCGTCACTCTGAAGGGGTCCCCAACCTATTTTATATATTACGGACTGGCCCACGCTTGAGATTTTTATTGTGGAGTGAGGGGGTAATCAACAGCACAGTTTATAAAGTAAATATATAAAGTGCACATACGTATAATATGAACTCCAAACTAAAATATGAATCCCAAACTAATGGGAGCCCTCATCTTGTTTCTTTCTTCACACAGATGTCGGGAGTCTTGAACATACTCGAAAATAGTCTGCCGCCATTTGCAAGCTCAGATCTTGCAAGATCAGTGAAAAAAAAAAAAAAGTAGAAAATCTATTCCTTGTCACTTTTTGGGTCCTTTTTAGTTGGAAAGTAATGCTTGAAGTCTTTATAGTGAAAAAAAAAACAAAACAAAACAAAACATTATTTCACGTAGGACTACTGGTATTGCCTTTTAAAAGCTTTTGTTTTCATAAGTCGTAGGCTCGTCACCTGTCTCTCACCCAGGTTTTTTTTTTTTTTTTTACCTTCCCACAGATGTGTGTTTCTTACTCATTTGACTTATTTGTGAGTGAAATGTTGACGCTCAATTGACCAAAAGAGAATCTGGCCAGTTTTCAATAAAGGTTTTTCATATATTATCTTGGGTGCGGTCCATATGGCCCGGTGGTTGGGGACCTCTGAATCAGAGAACACAAAGTGTCCTGATGTCTCCCAATACCTATGCCTTTAGAATAGCCCTGGAATTTGTAAACTGAAATCTGATCGGTTCATATTCTTACAAAAAAGAAAGAAAGAATCTTGTTTTGACTCAATTGTACGAGGCCTCCAAATCTGAATCAGAAGGTCCTATTGAATTTTACGGTGGTAGAGTAACACAAAGAAGCTGACCTCTGATTGGGCAAATAAACTAATAATAATAATGATGACCCAAAAATAACAGTAGGCTGCACCAGAAACTCACATGCTTTTGTATAAAACAAAAACAATGTTGCTACTAAATATATTCAATATTTGATACATTTATACAAAGGTTTAACGGCAGGTTAAACCTTTTGATGTTCAGACCTTGAGAGAATCCCTTGAAGGCCCTCACGGCACACTACTGACGTAGAGCCATAAATCACCATTGTGCCAAAGGTAGCATGAAATTTATATGCCATGAAAAGATTACAACAGCATGATACAAAGCCTTTAAATGAAATTCATGATTATCATTAAAACCAAACTCTTATATGAACTCAGATTTGAAGGGTGTGGTCAAATGTCCACTGATGAAAACCGTTTGTCCTTACAAATTCAGACAGTAATTATTCATCAGTTTGCCTAAGTCAGCAGAGCTCAAGGTGCTTGCTCACCACCCCCTTCCGTTCTGATTAAGCCCAGTTCTGCTTTCATCTTTCGAAACACAAAATGGATACTGTGCTGCTGCCAGGACTCATCCAGCCAAGGAAAGACTCAGCCAGTTAGACACTGACTACAAACTCTAAACCACCATCCTCTTTTCTTTGCTCCCTCTCTCCCACCCTCTATTTTACAGAAAATGCATTTCCGTGTAACTGCTGTCCATTCATTTTCTTGGCTGCAGGATTACAGGTTATATCCTGGTCTTCAGACATATACTGGTGCAACAGTGTCCCACTGACCCTCAAAAGTTTTCCATTTAACAGGGTTATTTATTGAGTGAGCAGAACTCAGCATCCTTCCGCTTGCTCCTCTGTGCTTTCACAGTGCTGGACAACTGCACATGTGCCCCAGCCTTCCCCTGCTTAGTGAGCATGCCACTTTCTCTGTGAGCCACAATCCTATTACCCCTCTACGGCCCCTTAGTGGGCCGATAAGAGCAGCCCGACACCCTGCAAAGAGGCAGTGCTGAGCCTCCATTTGCTGCGGTAGGTGCCTTTCCTTGGCTGAGAATTCTTTACACAGCTTCTTGTTACCCGACTCATCTTGGAGAGAATAGGATTTCGGAAAGTGTGTTTTTCCCCCTTTTTTTTATGGTAAAAGTGAACCAGTTCTGGTGGAGGATTTAACATGTGCATTATGGCGCCATGTACATGCACAAACCTCATGCATGATGTGCTGCACACACTCCATAAGCTTTGTTGATATGCAGCAAAGAAAACATGCATTATTTATGGAAAAATAAATCCTTTAATTCCATTGGATTTACTTAGTTTGGCCATGTGTGTTGTGGTAGCATTTGCCATGCAGGCTATGGTCAAGTCTTTGTCACCTTTGTCACATGGTTCTGTATTTAATTATGTTTGTGGCTCTTTGATTTAGCAGTTACTCTGCTTCTTTAGGTTACTTAATTGTCATAAGATTGATGTTTGATTGATTGATTGTTTTTGGTGTATAAACAGTTTTTCATTCCCACTTCCGTGTTCTGTCTGCTTCTGGATCCAAATTCTGGACCTCATGTGACAATCCATGCCAATTGTAATGAGTAACATTAATCATTTGTTGTTTTAGTCTTCATCAGACATTGAAATACTTAAACATTTTAAAATTCAAAAATAACTTTAAAACCTCAAAATTTCTAAGAGGTTCTACCTGACATGTTTCTGTGTTATCTTCCACCTTTTTCAGAGAATTTTGACTATAGACTGAATGAAGGTTGTTCCAGTACTAACATATATAATTTTTATGTTTTGAAGGGAAAGAGTAGGAAATTATATCAGTTGACAACATTTTAATCACATGCAAACCATTTTTTGTTAATTCCTTGCACATAATGTGAATGTTGCAAACTTTTTGGTGTTCATTGCATTTGTCCTTTTACTGTTGCTTCTATCTCCGTTTCCTGTAACCATTTGGGGTTTTAGGGTGATTGGGTGGTTGGCCCAGTGCGCCGAGGCTTGGCCCCCGCAGACTGAGGTGGACTACGCTTCGACGCTTACAGCACCTGGAGTTCCCAGGTGGTCTCCCATCCAACTACTAACCAGGCCTGACCCTGCTTACTAATATTTAATAGTGTGATGTCTAACATGGCACCGCTTGGAACCACAAACATAACCATAATCATAAAACAATGGCATTTCTTTAAATTATGCAGGAGTACCTAATCTGTTGTTGTTGTTTTTTTCTTGATCAGACAGTGACAAGGCTTAAACACTTGAACATTTGAAAATAAAAAAATTAAAATCTTTAAAACATTTTTTAAAGTTTTTACTTTAAAGTCTTAATTTTTTTTTTTAATATTTTACTTTTGAATATTGAAGTTTTTAAGCCTTGTCACTATCTGATAACGAAGAAGTAAACAGCGGATTTTTAACTTCAGACAGAGCGAAAGTTGTTCAAGTAGGTGTCCCTCATGTTTTGACCTGACAAATGCCAATGGAGGATTTCTATCCACTTGTCTTGGAAATGTGCAAAGGCTGTTTTCGGTCTTTTTTTTTTATACTTATCTTGGCACAAAGTAATCGTCACTTCATTAAAAATGAAGAAATACTATTACATTTCCCAAGATCCCCATTTTCCAGTTCCCTCCTCTTTCTTTGTCGTTTTTCCATTTTTATGCTTGGGTGTCAACTGACATTTTGTTTCATTGCAACATATGTAGGAGTGAGTCTGCTGACAGTGCTCTTAACCCTGCCATCAAAGTCTCAGCTTGCCTGTGAACCCCCTGCCACCCAGCCCCCTCATTTAGGCCTTATGCGAGCGTCAATCCACCCTCATCCCTCCACATTGAGCACTAATTATGTGGAGGCCAGCAGGCGAAGAAGGCATCTCTGCTATATGACTCTGACATATTAAGGAGGAGGGAGTGGGAGAAAAGGGGATGATAATTAAGAATGTGGCCCATATCACGCTTTCATTTCTATCCTTCCCACCGTGCTTCATCTGCATGTTTCAGAAGGTTTCTCCAATTACAGAGGCACTACCCCCAACCGCTTCTCCATCCGCCACCAGGAGGGATAAGAAAATGGAAGTGGAAGACCCGCACAAGCTTAAATTAACGGTTTAAATTAGCGGTTGTGCTGGAGATAGTAAAAAATGGAAGGTCCAGGTTATCAGCATTGTAATTGCTGATAGGATTAGATGTTACAGTTCCTGCCTAACTGCAGCCGGGATTATATGAAGACACACCCCACTGTTACTGTAGGTTTTACCCCCAGGGAACCTCACAGACTTTCAAAAAATGTGATATTGTGATTCTAAGAAAAGATGTCGCTCCAGTGGCTCAGTGATTTCCTCTCATTCTAAGGACACGTTATTATTATCAATGTCATTGAAATATTGGCCGAAATATTGACCGACAGTTCTGTGTTTATATATGATGCAGTACATCCTCAATGTTTACTGTCTCTGGCTTACAAATTCACACACGCACAGACACAAAGACGTGATAAAGTGACCAATATCATCTTTCAAATGTGCAGCATCAGCTACAGTAGAGGTGACTTCAGTGCTTAGTGAAGGTGAAAACAACTCAAACCAAGCACAGAAAGTGATTTAAGGTACTACAGTACAACCTTTTCAAATTGATTGAAGTAGAGATTAGTGTCACTCTTGTGGAGGACACACCACTTGATTGTTGTAACGTCACCTTTGTGTTATGCAAACAGTTCAGACTCAATGGGTGTGATTGACAGTGAAGCGTGTTTTTAGTTATCAAGGTATAGAATAGCAAACGCTTCAATCCTGGAACTGATGAATTGAGATTTTTCATCAGACATGAGCTGTATGTAAGAAATACTATACACAGTTATTGACAATCTTATAATACTTGAGCTCCGGCATTCTTTGCTTTGTCAAGCGTGCAATAAAAATGACTGATTGTGCCTGTGTAAAAACATTGAGTTTGTCAAAAAAGAAATGTTGCTCAACTTCCCACAGCCCCCCAAAAAACATTTGTTATAAGAGGGTTCCTTGATGGAAAAGTTAGAGCAACTTTGTCCCCGTAAGTACAGACATTATCTCTCATGAAAGCCACGAACGAAGGACATCCCAGCCATTGTCTTCCTTTTCTGTTTTTGTGTGAAACAGCAGACGGCAGCAAAACGAAACGCTCTAGCTAATCTCCTTCCTTGTTCGTCAGTATCAGCTCCCTTTTCAATTTGTCACTCACTATAGGCGAAGATTAGAATGGCGAGTGACTTGCCGTGACTTAGACTTTATATATAGTAACGGCGAGTGTTGCGAATGCTTTTACACTTTGTATTTGTGTTGACCCCACTTTTCTCACTCACGCTGATTCATAACTTTTTTTCTTGCCACTGCTTTGCATTATGACACAATAGGAGGGGCACATCATGGCTTCACACGAATATAAATAGCCTAATGTGAGGTTTCATTTGAACCATGTAATGTTCCTGTCATCCTTGCCTCTCAGAGCTCAGTATGTGTCACACCAGAGACATCTTCCCACATCCCAGGAGAGAAATTTCATTCTCATATGGCTCGGAGACCAAACACATCCTCGGAATATGAAATCAGCCAGGAGGATTGGATTGGAAGCTAACTGCCACTAGGCATGAAAAGCACCCTTATTAAAAACATACTGCGGTCGTGGGGGGGAAGTTAGTGTCGTAACAAGGTCAGAGTGGGGACTTACTTTATATAATGTTGCATAGAGAAGATCCGGACTACTTACCAAGCAACATCATGAGAGGCATCCTATTCCCGAGATGCATTAGTGTCTTTGCATTACAAAACATGCGATGACCTTCATTATATCAGTATGGATGCCCTGCCAAGATTTGAGGCTGTCAGCCAAACATATGGTACCAGTGACATCAGTGTACTCTGTGGACACACATATACAGTACATACTAAACAAGTGAAGGTGAGGTCGTATTCGTAGATTCGTGTTTCTCTGTCTTTGAGACAAAAATGATACAAAAAGGTTGAATCCTGATGACTGAATGTGAAATCTGGGCCTGTTTATTTGAACAAAAAGTTGATGTAAATACAGGAAGCTACCGCTTATTCCCTTGAATGATTTGGAACAGTTTGTTGCGCCTTGCATGTAATTTAAAAACATTTAATTGTTCCGGCTCTCACTTTGCCTCACTCCCATAACTAAATGGAACAGAATGAAAGAATTAGGTGAAATTGGACAATTTCCCACAGCACATTAGTGTGCCATGGCACCCTGGCTGGGAATCACTGATTTCGATAACACAAACACCACAGATTAACAGACTACCATATTAACCTTCAGGTGCATCTAATTGTTGGGAAATTGAATGCAGCTCTCAGTGTGGAGCCAATCAATATATCGAGCCGGCCAAGCTTACAAGCTCTAATCCCGCAAATCTTCTTCAGGTCCTCAAGTGCTGTACCGAATATTGGAGAGGCTTGCATGGTACTGCTAAAGTCTAATTTATGTCATGCAACTGCCGGTGTCTGAATTCATTCCTGTCTGTACTTGTTGATTTTTCTATAAAAGTCAGCCTTTCTCCCATCAAGATAAACATGGCTGCAGTGACTACTGACACCCCAGCACTGAAAGTTTGAATCTTTGCTGTATTATCCGTAGACATGCATGCCCAGAACAACCCTCATCTGTCATAACCGTATTAGTCTTTGCTTTATCTCACTGGCTACAATAAACAACTGCAGTATTAGATGTTATTATGATCTGTTACTCGTCGTAGCGTAGGGGCATCTTCTGACAGATTGATTATGGCAGCAATTAAAATATCTTTTCTTCAAGAGCTCTTGCAAAGGCTCTGCATATGCTCTGCGACCCCCACTTCAGTTAGTTTTTCATAGAGTGTTTTCCGTTTGTTTTGTACACAGAAGACATCCATTGCTTTACTTATTAGCTAGGGTAAACTGACTTCATCTTACCACAGTTCAGGCTCTACACTACACGGACTGCCATTTTTACTGTTCATTTTAAATAGATTGTTTTCAATATCCGGGAAGGGATACAAAATTTTCAGGAGTGTCAGAGGGGGCCATTGTTGATTTCTTTCCAGCGACACAAACAGCTCTTCTTTCTCATTCTACCGCAAAGGTGTTCGAGTGGGTAGAGTCCAGGCTCTCAAATTCATTTACAGCAAATGCCCCTTTGCTTTTTATGGTTTGCCTCGTGCACCATGGTACAGTCATGCTGAAGCAAAACAATGTTTGTTTGTTTTTTTTTTCATTTTAGCATTGTCTTCTCATTAGGATGAATATTTTAGGATCTCTCATCACTTCACCTGGCAAACCCTCAGGAATCAAGCTGATATACATCTGCTGCTTTATGTCTTTGCACTGTAAAATAACATTGCAAACTCTCTCCTGGCATTAATCATCCCGCGGTCTACATCTAGACAAGCATTTCTTACTCCACAGAACACACTTGTATTGTTATTGCTCATTGGTGGCTTGCATTACTACGACTATATTATCCATTACTCTGTATTGTGTCATGAAAACCTGTAGCATGAAGGAGTTTTTAGAAAATGCTTAGAACTATGCATTAACTTAGTCGACTGTATTTCGCTTAGAACGCTTTCATGCAAGTTTAGATCAGTTGATATATTGTCCGTAAACAATGATAGATGCAATATGACAATTGGATATGATCCACAGTAGAACTGCTGTACAACTAAATTATATTTGCAGACAGAAATGTTTCACAACTGAGGAGTTTTCACTTTAGCAAATATATGTCTCGGATGTAAACAATAAAAAAAAATGTGTTTTGCAATCTACAATCTGTATGAAGTTAAAATCAAAGCCATTCAACATTGGGGAAAAAAAAAGAATGAAATTGTTCATACATCTATTTTTATCTTAAACATATCTTTCACTTTACTTCATCCATCTTTCATTGTTATTACTTTTATCCTATCTTCAAATTTTACGCTTGGTTTAAGCTTGACGCGTTCACGAGCTCCAAGCATCAAATGACGTTATTTCGGCAACCATGCCCCTCCGTGCGGAACAGATTTTCCGCAACGCGTAGCTTCCAAGAATGTCTTTACGAACGGAAAACATGGCAGACAAACTATTACTCATGGAAGTTTGCCAGTACCAACACCTTCATGATTCATCTGAAAATGAATACACGTTGGGGGGAGATGAGGAGTCTGTTAAGATGTTTGAATCTACTAGGATTCTCTAATTCTGTTATAGAGTAGTGTTGTTTGTGTGCTGAAGAGTCCATTTACTGCCTCCTATAGTGTGGGAGAGAGCATGTGAGGTATTGTCTGATTGCGGGGGAAAGCCACACTGAGTATAAAGTGCTGCAAAAAGCATGTCAAGCATAAACCAAGCTAGACTTTTGCTGGAGGCTTGTTTTCGCAGATACAGACAAAACTATTTCGTATAATGCAACAGGGTTTTTTTTTCATTTTATGAGGAAGTAATGAAGAGAGAAAGGCTTCAATGTATGGATGTTTATTTTCACACAAGGGGTATTTTTGGCACATGCAGGTTTTGTTGTAGAGAAGTTATACTGTAGTATGATATAGTTAGCATAGCCACCTCAAAGTGCAGTGGGATGAAGGTTCACTTCTGGCTCCAGCCTCCTTGTGTAGAGTTTGCATGTCCTCCCCATGTCTGTGTGGGTTTTCTCAGGGTACTCTGGTTTTTAAATTGTCCCGAGGTATGTTTGTGAGGATGAGTATTTTTGTAAAGTTGTGACACTTAGCATTTCGGGCATGCAGCATATCCAGCAAATTGGCACTTTTTTCCGTATAAATTCTATATTTGATCCAAAGCAATGGTTATATTAACATTGTTGTTGAAAAGTTGTTGTTGGTGCAGCTTGCAAGAGTCTGCCTCTTACTCAACTCACATATTGAAGGTATCCACGTATTCCACCGTGCAGTAAGAAGGCAAATATGTGTATAATGACGTCTGCATGTCTGTGTTGAGAAGTACATTGCCACAGTCCACAGGATTGAGTATCGCCTGGCATGGCTCCTCAGCGGTGATGGCCCTTTGTGACACCTCATCCTTTTTATCAGTCTAATAGACCTGTGATGAAATATTACAGACCAAAATCTTCGTCTCTGTGCTTCGGTGAACTCCAAGTGGTTCAACAAAGCCTGTGGTTCATGAGGCTTCCATAGCGTTGCTAGTTAAAAGGCTGCATTTAAATAGACTGTATGACATGACAGGGAATAGATCAGGTCATTTGCATTCATATTATCATGCAGTTGCATGGTTGAATGGCTTTTTAAATGACGGGAACATTCTAATGCCATGAAATGAAAGGTGTAACGTTTTGGCTAGGGAACATTTCAAGTCAATGTGGACACAAACGCGTGACTATTCTCGGAATAAAACCGAATATTGTTGGTTCGGCTGTCTTCTTGTCGGGGTTTACAGTTGCACGTAGCCATATATAATATGTTTTATGCACCTTTGTTATGCTAATTAGAACGATGAAAAGAATTTCATCACAGAGAGATGGGATTCCAGCTGCCCCTCCTCTTCATAAGGATTGCTGGAGGTGCAGCATTTCAGAATGGAGTAAAGCTACCCCCACCCACCTGCACTCCAATCTTGTTGAGTGCTGACGTATGATGCTTGGCCTTTTGATATTTCATATGCCTCTTCTTTGCCATAGATAGCTCTTTGCCATTGGTGAAGAGATGCTCAGAGGGTTATCTAAATTGGGAAATCTGTGGGGGAGTAAGTACAAACAAGAAGAGAAATTGTGCTTTTTCACTCAATGTCAATGTGAATTATTCACACGATTTGTTGCTTAAAGTATCCAGGAACATTTTACTGACCTTCTCCATTTTATCTAAACTGCTGTTTAGGGTTTCATTCTTCAATTTTATCATCCAAGTAGCAAACAGCCAGTTCAGGGTATCCCCTGCCTACCAGGTGGGCGCTTCGTCAGTACTGACTGTCCGTCAGCAATGGACTGACGGAAAGTCTGTTTTGCCGACAGACCAACGGATGACATAAACGCACAAAAAAATTGTGACTTAAACATGTCGGAATTGCAATTTTCATCCGTCGTTGTAATCATCCGGATAGATGTTACATTAGATGTCCATCAGCCCGCCACACCCAATTATTTTTACTGAACTATAATTCAACTGACTTGGTTGTTTATATGCCATATTGCTATATCTATATAGTACAAACTGAAATCAGGCTGCAGTCAGCGTGACATAAGTCACTTTACAGCACCACCAACCACTGGTGAAATATGTTTACAGTGGTTGAGTGAATAAACTGGGTTGGTTCAGTTCTCTACTTGTCATTCACTGCTATAACCCAGCTGCCTTTACCGTAGTTTATTTGTAGTTTCTCCCTTTCTTGGTCCTGGTTTCAGTTTTCTTGCTGTTAAGAGTATTCCGGGAAAGCAGCACAAATGTTCATTATTTCTCTGATTGGCTTTATTACGTTTACGTCTGACGCATAGATTAGCTATTGTGAAAAGTCCCCTGTTGTGAAACATTTCTGACTGCAAACATGATTTCATTGTTGAAGAGTTGTACTGTAATTATATACAGTATGTGTGA